>NW_025778316.1:0-90556 GCF_021130785.1 Homalodisca vitripennis
AATTATGCTCAAGCAGAAAAATGGACGAACAGATTATTAATCTCCGGGATGGTAAACGACAGCGCGCTGAAAGTTTTAAACGTTTTAACTTCAAAGTTTCTGTGTTGTTGACTAATTGACCTGAGGTTGTAGCGCGGCGGTGTGGTGAGACTAGGCTAGGAGCGAGACTCAGTCTACTACCCACCCCCCAACACCACTGATCTTACTAATTAAAAACAACCACAAACTTAATCGTTACCACAATTAGCAGGATTAACTTTTGTATTGTATGTAACGACTCATTTTTTATAATTTATTATTATTATCATCATCATTATTCATTAAATTGCTCCAAATAGCCTTAAAAATATGTTCTTCATGATATGCAACAACTCTAAAATAGTAAAATCTTAAGACTGTAAACGTTAGAATGCAGCAAGAATGATGTTCGTTGCAAAAGGAGTTCTTTAGAACATTATCCGACAAAAACTCAATACAACCCAAATGAAATTGAAGATTTTATCACGTATATTTTGCTATACGAAACGGTACTGATTAAAATTAGGAATTTTCCACATCTGATAAAATCAAGTGAATTGATGGTTAATTTAGTTTTTTCGTAAATTCACTAACATACTATATTTGTATAGTATGTTTCACATCTTTTATCGATAAAAAGCTTGTTTTCTATTATTTTGTAATTTAAAAGTTATGGTCAGCATTTAACAAAGTTATTTGAAAATTGGTTGTAGCATTTTTGCTAACAGACAGTAACCTGGGTCTACATTCATTTCTTAATAACAATTTAGTATAATCCAATTGTCAATGAATTGTGATACAAATTGGCATCGATGTAATTGAATTTTAAATTTTACTAGAAAAGCGTATTTTAAACTGTTAAAAATATTAAGCTCTTAAGGCGCAAAGAGACTCCTAAAAGTATTAAAAGTGTGTGTTTTTTGTACATAACAGTTTTAATAGATAAATTTCTTTTTCAATTGCTAATCACGAAAACAACTGAAGCAATATTTAGCATCTTTGATATATTGTTAATTATATATAACCCCAGCATATATTGTTCAGCTGTATAACTAATTTCTGGGATCGTTATTTCTTTTCTTTTTATAAAAAATGTCGTACAAATTAAAAAAAAAACTGTTAATTGGTTTAGTCGTTCTCAAACTTTAGCTTAGCAACACTTTTCTCGATGTTGAAAACAGGAATAAGATAAACCATCGAGGATGGTATTTTAATTTTATTTTTATAGGTTTATTTTTATTAATATAGCAAAATTTAAATACTTGTGGCCGTGAACTGCATCACAACATGAAGTTAAAACAATATCAGTTTTCTGTGAAACTTGATAGCCTTACAATTTATCTTTACTACTCATTAATTATGTACAGCTATTACATAAAGTAATTTCTTTATCACTCTTAATATATATGTAAATCAAGATAATGCCATTTACCAATAATAAATAAAGCAAGCTTCTAATTTACTCAAGGATGAAGTGTAAAATAAGAGATTATATAATTTACTTTCGATAACAAGAACCAGGTATTAAGGTTGGTGATAACAGTGCTCAATTATGAAGCAATAAATTCTTAAGGCAAGAGCTTAATTTAATAGACTACTTTGTGGTTATAATAGAAAATGAGCTTAATTAAGGAAAGAGGCTTAAATGGCCCTCTCTTTGGGGAGATATGGCGTTTAAAGTATTACGTGGATCTGTATGCTACTGTTAGGATTTATTTTTGCACATTTGAAATATAGCATTAATAAACTTTTTATAAATAAGTACATAGGATGAGTGAGGTAAGATGCTATAGATAATTACGTATACATTAAACAGATTCATATGTATTTTGGGAAGGAATCTATGAGGATCGTAAGGCACGCAACATATGCCAGAGGTTAACAATAATAAATAAGAAGAGTGCTGCGCCGCGCTGTGCCAGTAAATTGCGTATTTATTCTACCATACCCGATTAGTTTGCGATCAGGAAGGATACACCAATCCTATGTAGCACCTGCAGATCCAGTTGCTTTTTGTCCTTTTAAAAATCTTAATTCAGAGTAGTGCGGTTAATTACACGTGTCTATTATGAGAATAAAATGCTGAAAATGTGACCACAAACTGCTCAATCTATACAAAATGGCAGCAGTTACAAAAGCCAGCTTGTTAATTATATTATAGTTTTTATAATGTTAATATTTGCTATAGTAACATACTTAAAAGGCACTGAATATAAGAAATAATATAAGTCACCATTATTTATAGTGTTATTTCAAAGATAGCAGATTCAATATTAGCAAATGAAAAATCTGTTAATTATTTTGTATTTTATGTATTAAAATGGGCTTTGAACAGATTTTCCTTATAAAGTGACGCGTTTTTTGGAGAGCAGCATAGTGTAAGTAAGTATGTATATGAACAAATGTAAAACGTACGATATATTGTCTGCATGTCTTTTATCATTGTATTGAGAAACTGAAAGGGAAAACGACGGAGTCGTAATTATGCTGAATTTGTAGTGTTAACATGTAAAATGCTAAATACTCCCCACAAGCTCTTAATTAAAACCCTGACACCACTGCTCACTTAATAAATGTCCTCTTGTAAATTACGGCTGACAGATTTTGCGTTTAAAACCTTTTTATAAATATTCTTCGCAATGTGTTTGTAAATTTAAATACTAATCTTGTATTATAGTTTTATTAGGAACAATATATCTTATAAGAATATATCCTATATCTATAAGAATATTGTTTTTCACATAAGAATTCTGATACCAATTTGCTCTAATTAAAACTCGGCGAATATTGAATCCACTAAATTATATTAATCTTGTACATAATTCTAAATATATCTACAAACTGAAAACTTGGTTTACTTTAAACAAATTACTTGTTTACAAAACTCAATATCACTAGTTTATACTGTCACAATCCCCTATTAACTAAATTGAGTATGTAGTTACACACGAGTCTAACGCTAACTCAGTGAATAATTGTTAACATAAATCCGGCTATCACTACTTTTGTCACTTCACAAGTTCACTTCTGGGGCCCAACTCAACTCACTGCGTCGCGACAGCCCGTTATAAAGGTTGTTGGAGTTTTCTGGATATTCAAGTACTGGAACTTGCTAGACGAGTGGGGAAAGGTCACAGTGCCCACCCACCGCTCATTTAAGGAGGGGCGCTACGGGTCATATAAAGAAACTACCCCAACGCACGGGGCTCTCTCTCTCTAACAATGCTATTAATTTATTATCCTTTTGTATCGGGGCTTGGTCCGTTTATCTGGAATATGTTCATACATTATCCTAACAATTCTATTCGCATTTTCATTCATATTCAAACCAGTAGTAATTTAAAACCAGAAATTGCAGTAATAGGAGTGAAATAAACACGTAAACAAGTAAACAATGACATCAAGGCTATTACAAGATTACTTTTTAACCTGTCCCAAACTCCAAACTTTTCAAAAAAATGGAAAATATGTCCATTTGGACTTGTCATTATAATGTACTCCTCAATTACAATAATAATTTTATATTCCCACGCAAGTGGAAGAAAAGTAGATTTCATGATTGGTTATCAAGTTAAATTATCAACCTGAAGATGATTTATTATTTACGGAGGTTAATTATACAGCTACAGCACTGATGGTTCACGTGCTATTAGTACTTTCAAACATTTATAAATTTAAACTCCTAGCATACACTCATAGGCCTTCAATTAATGTTATACTAACATCATTTCTATATTGGCTGTAGACTAAAATATATGTGTTCAACAATGTAGACCGAAGTTGTAGCGTGGTGTGAATGTAATTGTAAATGGTATTCAGATAACTCTTTCTTTCTCTGGTGAAAATTAACTTTCAAAAAAATTAATTATAAGTCAATTATTGTTGTATATAATACCGTTATTACAGTGTACGATTGTTTTGATAAATAACTAAGAATACTCATAGGGCATTAACGAACTCTCCTCAATTGTAATAAGAAATTATGAAATACGACTCTATTTTGCATATTAATAATTTCAATATGGTTTTTACATTATGCGTTTACTTAATCTCAAACTCTCTAATAATTACTACTTAATATCAAACCTCTAGAGGTTACTCTTTCACATTATTCAATTATTGTCCAGTTGAAAAAGTTGGTGGTAGGAAGTTCAGTCGTAGATAATCCAATGTCACAGCTCATTTATTCTATTTTTTCATTGTATGTTATTTGGTAATAGGCTTAATTGAGACAGTAATTGTAAATAAAAATATCTTGATCGTATGCAGCAATCTTCTTCTTTGTCTTTCCCTCTCTTGGCTGAGCTTTAGCGAAGCCTATAACTCCAGGTACTGGAGTGTCGTCTGTCTGGTTGTATATTTCAGTACTTATGATATTTTGCTATCAAAGTCATAAAATTGTTTGTAACGCTTAATTTATATATAGGGAGCACTGAATTTCAGGATGATATGTCGTGGGATTTTGCAGAGCGTTAGTAATCATTTTAATACTAGCCCTATTGGTAATCATGATAGCAACGAGTAAACCTCAAAATAAGAACATTTCTAACAATATGAATACTATAATACGATAGTCTTGTTCATTGAGTATTAAAATCTCTGATGATATTTTCGGATTGAAAATCATCATTGAATAAAGCTTGAAAAGCATAGCCTTATGTTAAAATAAAATACAACAGTACCAAACTGTTAATCTGATTGTTATGTTTAATATTTAATATTTGTTTTGGAGTTTAATTAAAAATGTTTTAACTAAAATTGCATACCTACCACAATCCTACCATATTTTTAAACCAAATACAATATTTGTGGTTTTTATAATTTACTAATATATATTATGAGACCACACGTCATTCGTTTTACAAGAGATTTCCAATATTAATGCGGCACGTTGAGCTAATACAGTTGAATATTTTATGTTGTACAATATTGGGCGCTTTATTATACGAATAAGCTCACGGTATTTACAACTTTTAATTTAAAATTTAGTGGCACTAAAATTATATCTCATAAATACGCTTTAATAGATTTAGTAAGGTAAAGATTATGTAAAAATGGTAATAGTTGAAAAATAAATCCTGTAAAGCAGCTTATTAACCGATATGATTTAGTTCATTTTAAGTTCAAATAAAACGATTTCTAGGCTGAGATAAAACGAAGTGGAAATATTAACAGGCTGAGCGTTGGCGAATCCTCCCACTCGAGGGGCAGGAAAAATGTCTGTCTGTCTATCTACATGAAAAAGATCTAAGCTATAGACTTCAAATTGTGCATTAAGCTTCATTTCTATATAGACAGCAGTGAGCTTGATGATAGTATATCTTACTCCATAGGATTTGACTGAGCGTCAGCGAACATTCTTTCAGTACCTTATGGGTAACCAAAACAGATAACAAATAAATTTGTAAGGAAACAATACGATCAATTATGTTAAACAATTTTATCAAGAGATGTAGTGACTCAGTCAGCCAACGACCCTAACATATTTAACATGATTATATGATTGGTCCAGTTAATGTGGTAGTTTCAAATTAACATGATGTATTCTTGAATTGCTTCTGCTTATAACAAGCAGTGTTTATATATGATTAAATATCCTGTACTGTGTGAATAAGTACATTTCGTTTATCACTTACATTTAAGTTCGTCTCTTTTATTTATTACTGACATTCACCTTTTTAAAGTTCTTTACACACTTAGAATTGTGGTTTCTAAAATGAGAGAAAAGCTTGAAGAGTACCAACAAACACGAAGCAATAAGTCAGGAACAGCGGAACGTTGCTCTGTACATGACGAGTATGGCACATAAATGATTGATTGACATTCAATACAATTCTCGAAGGAAATCAAGACCTTTATCAGGTTCATTTTATCAGCGTACGATTTTATACTAAGAACTTTTCTTAACTTTGAAATTCTGATCCTTGTTATTTCAAAATAATAAATTACTAAAGGAAATAACAGTAACGACTTCTTTAGAGTAATATTTAAACCGTATATTTGATTTGCACCATAATTACTCAAAAATATTGGATTAGACCTAGAGGGGCTAATCTAAATTAGTTTAAATGTTTGGGCATAAATATATGGTGATATATGTACTTGTGGACAGTATAAAAACAGTATAAAAACTCTTGACAATCGGCCAAAACATTTGACCGTAACAAAGAGACCCACGGAAAATTAAAATGTCAATTTTGTTAAAAAAGAGACCTCACTACTTCGCTTCGTCAAAAAATGAACGCGTTACTTATTTTATTATTTATAAAGAGCAATAAAATGCATTGCTTTGAGTTACAAATAAAGCGTTTTGTTTTGTAATAATACATTTACGTGTTGCCTTTTGTGTGTAACACTACACGAGTCTACATCAAGCACTAAAGCTTTTTTGAATTTATAACTATAATTTTATCTCTACTTAAATGACAATCTAGAGGTAAAGATAATCAACATATAATTCAACCTCAATCCATTTTAATTATTAAAAAACCAACAATAACTCTTATTTTGAAAAAAAAAACATAAAGCGTATCTGCCTCAATTTGCCAATCTATCAAAGTTTTTCATCACAGCTAAAAAATATACTAAACAAAATTTATTCCATATAAATATAAAATTTTTCATAGCAATGAATGACTATATTCCTTAGTAGCTGAGCTAATCTTAAATTATTACTTTGTGCTAGGATACTGAGTAGGTGTTCAAATTAATTATGTTTTACAAATTTTGTTTTCTCAGAACAAGTGTATTGTACAAATATTGCAACGTTTATTGAAATTAATAAGTTACATGAAACAAGCTCTCAGTCAAGTGAAAGGTCTTAAATTGAGCGTAATAGCATACAGAAGACAACTATTGATTTTTAAATTAATTATTATGTCAGTACCATTGTATTATGTTCACACAGCAAATTATTTAATTTAATTTAAATAAATATATTTTATAATAACATTTAGTAACCGAAACCCAGCGTTTGATGTTTTAAAAATGAAATAAATGTATAATATAATTAATATATGTTACTGTACATTTTACATTATTATTTAGGAGCCGAGAGGTCATTCTTAAAATCGAGTCGTTGTTTGTGCAATAACTCTGGATAGAAAAGACCTTGGTACAAAGGTTGCTCTTGGTCCAGGCACAAAAACGGTTTTGTTTGGGTCAAAAGGTTAAAGGACTGCAAAGGACACCTTTAAACATTTGAGGTCTTTTAAATTTATTTGGTTGTGTCCTTCGGTACTGCATTGTTTCGGTTGATTATTAGACGTATACATTTTTTATTCACACTTAAAAATCTTCATACTTTGTCTGACTAAAATAATTTTGTACATAATAGTTTTAGTGGTTTAATTTTACATTTATGAAACATAATGTATATTGCATTGTCGGTAGTCTTCTGTATGTTAAGAGTATTTGCAGATTGTTATTATTCATTTTACTCACTATTCAATTTTCGGAAAATCGGATAGGCTCAGGTTACGTAAGGTCCAGTATAGGCCTCTCACCCTTTTATGAAGAAACACCGTTTTAAGCGGTTTCTATATCACAATGTCCTGGATAGAAGTGAATATAACACAATTTATGACAATTACAACTAACTGAAAATTCCAATATAGAAAAACCTGTAATATATGTTATACATTTCATAATTTATTTAAAAAGTTTAAAATTTTCACCAGCATTAGAACTGAACTGTTTCGCTTCCTGAAATAAACTGCCAATTATGTTATGTTATTCTTTGGTAGGCATTTTCTACGTTAATCAGAACTTTTGTTCAAGGATATCTTCCCCCACTGGAAGTAAAGAAATAGGATATTTACTGAAAGTCTTCTTAAAGTCACGTATAGAGTAACAGTTCATTTGACTAAGATTTGTTTTGGGAAAATGTTGCAAAAAAATTAAAATGGGTTTGGTTGTTTACATATCTACATCAAAGTAACTCATTACCAAGGAAATAAACGAATGTTTGTAATAAAAAACAATTGTAAACATTGTATTCACATCAAGAAATTATAAAGGCAGCGTGGAAAGGAAAACGACAAAAAGGTTTGAAACAGCGGGAATAACTCAAGCCTGATTTGACGAGTACTATACAGCAATGATCGATCGATACCCAGGCAATTCTCCAGGGAAATCAAGTATATTTTATCAAGTCACATGATTTTATACCTAGGAATGTTTTAATACCTGGTCGTAAGAATGAAACGTATGGCTGGTGAATAATTGCGCTAAACAACGAAATTTTATCACTTTTTAATTTTATTTGTAACACAACACTTTTACTTTTCCATTTCCTACGTAAACCTACTAAATATTTTAATATAATGTTTATTTTTATGATAGATTTGCAATTTAGAAACTTGTTTATATAATTTAGAATAAACTAAAGATAAAAAAATATAAAGCATCCGTGGGAATCGACGGTAAACCCCTGCTAATGTGTGTCAACGATATATTTCTTCAATTTTTAAAAATTACCACATTTATTAAAACTGTGAAATATGGTTAGGAGCAATGCTTTGCATGGGAAAAAATGAATTTTCGTGCATTTTTTTATCTTAAAAAAGTTTAAATTTCGTAAATTATGACATTTTTTTCAATTTTTGGTATCGAGAAAAATTTATTAAATATGATTAATCCACCATAATTTTAAAAAACTAATAAATCATTAGTCCTCACCTCACTATGTAAAATAAAGTGTAAGTATTATTTGTCGTGCTGAAACGGTTAGTTCTAGGGCCTGCACTGTTTTAATACACATCAAATCTATACCTAATATTGCACAAACGTTTGTTTTGTTACATTTTCCGATGACTGCTCCCTGCTCATCACTGGTGAATCAGAAAGTTTCTTGATTAAAACCAAAAACTGTTATTACATAGATCTGTGTTTTGGGGAAAACAGTTTAAAGTTAAAAATCTGTTAGAACAATCTCATTCAATTTAACTAGGGTTCAATCTCAAAACGGTTTTTTTATTTAAATAAACCTCAAAAATAATTTTGCTACATGAGTGTTGCTTTTTCACTTTAAATTTCTGCATCTTCACATATTAAAAAAACTAGCAAGCAGTCCGACATAATGTGTGGAAATGTACGTTCAATGTGTTTTGAACTAAGGTTTTGTATGGACCTGAAATTGTTACTGGTTTGAAGTACGGCGTTATATTTTGGGAACTTTAAAACAAATATTTTTTATAAAGTTTAGGTTATAAAAGAAGAAGGAATCTGAGCAATGAAGGACTGGTGTGAAGCTAACTGAGTCTGCAAACTTCCTTATGGGAAACTCATTCGATTGCCATGTATAAGGGTCTTATAACAATAGGATAGCATTTTGTAATAAACTACAATTTGCAAGACAGAAATGATATCTGTTTTAGACTGAAACAATTTAGTTATTTTTGAAACAATGTATAAATTATTCTTGAAGTAGTATGTATACATAATTTTAGTAAAAAACTTTAGTCGTAATATACTGTAATGTAATGTATGCAATTTGTATATAGTAAGTTTCGATACGATTACGTGAAACCTTTGATTGAATACATACAACATAATACATAAGTATGTTTTTCGTAAACTTATTTCGAAACTAAATCACTTTGCTAAATATATTTGTATCGGAAACTGTCCAAGCAGAACCCTATGTCCATCTTACCTCCATAAGTCTTATAAGACGAATTGCAGTAACAAGACAAATAGATTTTCTTTCTCTCTCTCTTAAGGATACTGTTTATTTTACTCGTATTTTGATCTGTATAATATTGGAACTAACAAACATGATTTGTTGTTTTCTACTTAATACTTTTTTAATTAAATTATAACAGTGATGTTATTATAGTTGTTTAATTATAAACTCTGTCTTGTTCTGTCTGAATGTAATCAGGTTATTTTTTTAAATTAAAAAAAGCCAAATTTCCATTTAATTAAGTTGCCTGAAAAAAATACAAACTTATTAAAAATAGGCAAATATAAATGAAATATAACTATACTAGCAGTTACCCACGGCTTTGCACGTATTTTCCTATTGAATAATGAGTACGACATAGACTTATCCTTTTTAAATAGCTTAATAAACATGTAAAAACAATAAGCAATTTCCACTGGGAAATTTAAATTTCATTATATACTTCTGGGATAATTTGAATTTGAGTTTAAAAAGTAGTGTTTTGGGGTCTTTTAATTGGAGGATGAAGAAGATGTTGGAAGTGCCGTTGAAATACCAAAATTTTAATATTTGTATACCTCGTAGCGATTTCAGAACTAAAGTGGATAAATTCCATAGCGATTTTGATGATTGCACTTATATTTGGGACAAGAATTATAAAATTTGTGTTGTGATATAAATTTAATTGACACTAAACAACTTTTGACACTATCTAACGAATTCTAGAAAGTATTTCAAAACATCAGTTTCCGGTTACAGTTATAAAATATTAAGTGTAATGTGCTTGATCAGGAAAGTAATGCAGATAGCAGGGACAAATGTAATATCAATTTTTTTACTCCAGCTTGCACCAGTGACGAATTGAAAACATCTCATGCATTTTAAATGCTGTTTACACATTGTTTTATAGCCAACATTAATGAACTAATTTGTGAATGTGTTCGTTCAACTGAAGTAATCTAAACCAGTAGGCTTCATCAATGAAAAATTGTATCAGTTAAAACTCATTTTTATGAGTCTTATATTAATTTTGATGTTTTGATCCTCATGAAGACTATGTAAATGATACAATTATATTAATAGTATTGTACTGATGAATATACAGGGTGTCCATGATTTAACAGGTCAAAACAAGTGAGACATGACACAAAAGTATAGTCCTATGTTGCTTCGTTTATTATCAATCTGTTTGAGTTTTATGAAACATTGTATATCTGAATTGAATAAAAGAGTAAAAAATCAAAATATAATTAAAAGTTGCATTTTAAAAATATTCATAACAATATCATCTGGGTTTTAAAGTTGTGACCATAAAAAAATGTTAAAACAGTAATAAAGGTTTTTTTTCTGTAGCCCTGAAGAATTCTTCCTTTATTAAGGTCTGCCGTAGAATAAGGAATGTTCCGGTATCCTCTATGACCTTGTACCTTATATGTGTTGGTGGTCAGTATTACTCATACAATATTCTTGATTGAACTTTCATTAAAAAGGCTGCATCGTAAGGATGTTTGTTTTGTTGTTTTGTGTTGTTTGAAATAAATTAAAGTACCATTTCCAAAACTTCAATCACAAAAATATACCACATCCTCTCTCAGAGATTAAAGAAAAAGTCTCATAGATTCAGTGAAGGCTATTCTTAACCTACTCTTTGTTGTCGAGGAACTAGAGAGAATGGAAGATATCATCAGAGAATGATTTGGTTCCTCTAAAGCTGCATGTTCTTACTAGGATACATGAACGGGAGAATACAGATATAGAACGTTTTGTCTCACAGAAGACATTCTTTCGTGGCGTCTGTAAATAATGAACTACTCGGTCTGATCTATTAAAAAACAAATCAGTCAGTAATCGATGCCCACATATTTAAATTAAGAATAAATAAAGTGCCACTGTACAGGGTGACGTTTTTATACGGGGCACCCTAATGATCTTTCAAACTATAAATCTAACTGAAAATCATAAATCTGACCGGAAAATTCAAATGAATAACCATTTTTTAGATTGTATCTATTTTAATCTACTTTAAACCAGCAACTAAATATTTTTGATTAAAGAAAGACCAAACTTTTATGCGTATTTAAAAATATTTTTAAAGCAAACGAAAATTTGCATACCTTATTTACATTTTTAAAGTATTTAACAAGAAGGAAATGTTCTTCATTTGAAGTTAACCATCAAGTTATATTTTTCAAGATGAATTGGGGTTGGGAGGTGTTCCATTAAAAAAGCCACACTGTATACTACATAAAATGTTATCTTATGATATAGTAGTGTACATATGGCAAAATATATACTATACTAAAATTTATATTGACATAACACTTATATTTACCATGTTCATGTTTGTTTAATATAAGATTTAAATGTATATACCAAGATTATGTAAAAGTTGTGTTAATAAACTTTATATATGGAAATAAGTTTATACAAAAAAATACCAAACTGCATAGAAACTGAAGCTAAAGGTTTGGGATTGAAAGCATACCTTGAATTATGAAATTTAAACCGGGACATGTGACTATTATAAACTTGTAAAGCAATAATTACATACATATCCTTTCAACCCTACAGTTCGCCATAACGAAATTGAGTAAAGACAAACTATTTTGCTTCAATACGGTTTATATGTATGTTCGAACGAATGAACTCAAGTAGAATGTACACGAATAAAACACTGGAATGGTATGCAGCAACGCTTGGCAAGTTTTTAAACGATTAACTTCAACTGAACTTCCTGCGTTGTTGATTAATTGACCGCGGTGTGGGGGGACTCGCGAAACGACATTCAGCCAACTTGTGTGGAGTCCATTCTATGTTTTCTGTTTACTAATAAAAAATTATACAAAACCAAAATTTTACAATTCAATACAAAAAAGTAAATAACATTGCTGGAATGTTAAATTTAAAATGCTAAATTTATTTAATGGATTGATAAAATTGGTAAAATGACATTTTTGAATGTAATTTAATAATTTGGGATAACTATACAACCTATTCGAAAGGATAAATTATATAAAAGAAAAAGTTTTAGCAATCATATTGCCTTTGTGACTATATTATTTAATTCTATTCAAATTTTTATATACTAGGAGGACAAAATAATGTTACAACACTAACAGTATAATAAATAAAATATATTGAAATACTTATTAAATACGAATTGAAATATTTTACAATATAACTTAGTTATAACAATATAATTTCTTTATTTACCCTAAGGGACCAGGTATGTGGAAAGTTGAAAAAAATGACTTACTTATTTTTTATTTTCATGCAGACCTTCTGAACATTTAAATATATAACGCATGACCATTTGGGTACTAAATCATGAATAAATAAATATTTTCTTTAAAGAACACTCAACTGAATTTACAAAATCAGTGCACTACTGTGTAAGCTGATTTAGTTATAGTAACCCCATTATACTTTATATGTTATTATGTTTTGTTTTGGTAGCTTGGGAAATTGTACATGCAGAAGTGATAAATTAAGGAGTAGCTACGAGACTCTCCTGTAGCCGTCGATGGAACATGGCAGAAACGATAAGCTAATTCTTACATCAAGAATTCAGAAGATTTTATCAATAAAATTAAAAATATTAATATTGATTACAATGATAGTATGGTCAGCTACGACTTAAATAGTCTGTTTACAAATGTACCTGTCTCTGAAGCCTTGTTTTTGATTAGACCACGACTTTCTAATGATAAAAAATTCAGTATGAGAATAGCATTATCTATTAACTGTGTAATGGAACTTCTTACTGTATGTGTTAGCCACAACTATTTTCATTTAAAAGATAGATTTTGCAATCAAGTATCCGGTTTATCTATGGGTGGTGTTCTCAGCCCAATAATTAGCAAAATATTTATGGACCACTTTGAAGACATTGCTTTTGAAAATTGGAGTATTAAACCCAACTTATGGTTACGGTATGTTGATGAAGACTTTTGTGTATGAGAAAATAAAATTAACATCCAAAACGAATTTTTAAAACACATCAATACAATTAGACCATCGATAAAACTGACTATTGAAAATGAGGTTAACATTGTAATTCCATTTCTTGATACTTTGATAACAAAAACAAAAGAAAACACAATTAAAACAACATTAGTTTACAAGAATACTTTCAGTAGACAGTACCTTAATTATAATTCAAATTATCCTCAACATGTAAAAATTTGATTAGTACAAAGTTTGTTCCAGAAGATTTATAATTTGGTAACTCATAACAAAGACAAAATTTTAAAGGAAAATTATACTACAGAACTTTTGATTAAAAACAAATACCCTCTGTCTGAAAGCAAATTACCAAAAGACAATCCTAATTATCTTACAACCGTAACTATTCCTTATGTAAAAGGAACATAAGAAAACATTCGTAAGATAATTTACGAAATTACGATAAGAAATTTAATAAAATGTTTACCACATATTAAATACACACTTTAATGCAAGGATTTATTTATAGAAATTTATAACTAGAGTTATAATAACTGTCTATTCATAAAAAGTGTAGGCTAAAAGGAATATTTAAAAAAAATCTTTAATTTATAAAAATACTTTTATTAAATAAATCCCTATGTTAAAGTGTAAAGTACTACGTATATTATAATTTGTGAAAGTTTAAATCAATAAGCTTTGGTACTTTATTAGACAAGATGTACACAAAACTCGTGAATTTATTAAGCGTAGCATAGGATATACCTCGGTCCCTTAAAATTGTTTGCATAGCTTTAACTTCATTTGTTGCTTTAAAACTAACCTGCAACTTAAAAAAAGTTATTCTATTTTTCAGTTCTTCCATAAACTGTATCAAGAAGTTTGAGTGAGCATCAAACAATATTCTGGAACAATGGCAACAACTGAAAGTACCGTAACGCTGTTCAGTAAATGACGACGTGTTGCGCTGCACAGAAATGTTCGATTGACACTCAACAATATTTACATCATACAATTACGTAGATTCCTTTATTTTAAAGAAAAATTATTGTAATTTCGTAAAACCTGTAAAATCAAAATATTTCAATATTCTACGCTATCATCTTTTTTGTAAATTGGCAATTTTAGGAATTTTTTTTCCGACTAAAAATTGTGCAATTCATAACAGTTCCAGATTTATTTTGTATTACCAAGTAAACAACTGACTAGTATAATACGTATATTAGAGCACATTGCGAATTGACTGAGCGTTAGCTAAGATCAATAGTAATTAGGGACAGAGTGAGTTTTATTTATGCTCTCAAACACAACACCCTCCAAAAGAGGCCCACGTGTGTCTTAACACCCAGTAACATTACCCCCCTGGAATTTCCTGGTATGACCAGATAATATCCTGAGTAAATTTAACCCCCTGATGTCTTAAACCCCGGTAACATTAAACACCCCCCACCCCGTAATTTCCTTGCATGACTAAATAAACCGCTGAGCAGATTAAACCCCTACACAACTTGATAATACTGACTTAGAGTGGGTTTTTATAATGTTTACATTAAATAACTCACAAAAGCTGACCAGTGCAGACTTTTCTTGCAAGATCTGTGCCGGCTAAACCAAAGGTCCTACATCAAATCCAACGTCAGAATGGAAACACAAAATTAAATTGTGTTTCCAGTTAATGAAAGGCCCAGTCAATTTTTGTCATAGCTCCTACGGTTAAGCCACAAAACGCCCTCAAACTCAAAACTCTGGTTAAAATTAATTAAACATTCAACTTACCACTTTCTGACGAACCTAATCTCGGACTTTTATTATCTCCCCAATTCTCTTGCCTCCTAAAATTGCTAATAAGTCACTTAATTTTTCACCGAAATCCATTGTTTATTTTTATATACCACACGCAATTTGGCTGAGCGTTAGTGAAGCATTATCACCCGTACGATTCTCCAAATCGGATGCAGCAGGGAACATGAAACCTCATATGCGAATTTAACCAATCACCAAATTTATCTAATCCCCGAATTTTTAAGCATTCACTTTGAGGGCCTGGGGGCGTAATTTTCACGTGAAATTTTAGACTCCGGGCTCCATAGCGGCCAAACATTGATCGTAGCCCAAAATAGATGTGGTACTGGAATTAGCAAATCACGTGATCTACAAAAAGATTTCAGTTACTTTTTGCCCTATCGTCAATGGTTTGGCTGCAAAACTCGTTTATATTCAAATATTTAGTGATTTTTACATGAGATTTCTGTTTCTGGATGCGGTAGCGGTTGAACCATTGGTTGTAACTTAAAAAGTAACCTTTTTATAACTAGACAATGATTAGATCTACAAAATAGGTCAAGCAATTTTTTCGTATACACTTGCATAAGCCCGACAAACGGTCTCAATGGTAAAATGTTTGCCATGAATTGGCTATTTTAGGCGGTTTTAAGATCTATGCGACCACAATTTGTAGAAATCGCTCCAGTTTGGGATTTATCTGGTCGATAAATTTCCCCCAGAAAAAACCACGTATTCTGATAACCCCCGATAACACTAACCCCCCTCCCGGGAATTACTCCTGAGTAAATGAAAGCCCCTGATCAACTTAATAATCCGATAAAGACAAAAAATGTGTGCAATTCATCCCGGTTCCAGATTGAGTTTTTACTACTATGTAAACGAATGACTAGTATACGTTTACTAGCCCACATCACGAATACTGTCAAAAGTAGATAGGGACAGAGTGCATTTTAATTATATTCACAGACACAACACCCTCTACAAGAGGCCCACGTGTGTCATTAACCCCCGGTAACATTAACCCCCCACCCGGCATTTTCTGGTATGACCAGATAATCTCTTGGGTAAATTAAACCCCCTGATATCTTAACCCCCGGTAACATTAACCTCCCCCCAGGGAATTTCCTGACAAGACCAGATAAACTCCTGAGCAAATTAAACTCCCTAAACAAGTTAAAAATTCTAACTTAGTGTATGTTTTTTTACTATATTTACACTTAACATTTCTCACTAGCTGCGCAGTGCAGACTTTTCTCCCAAGCTATATCTCTGATGTAATCTTACACTTTTCACCCTTGCAGGCCTTTCTTTGAAGCCCGATGGCGGGCGAACCGTTAGAGCTAGCTCAAATCTGAGGGAAAATCGTTAGTCAGGAATGAAGTGAACTACAAAAAACGTCTAACGACTTTTCTCTGTATCTTTATTGGTTAGGCCGCAAAACGCGATTATGTGTAAAATTTTACTTCCGGGCCTTATGGCGGGTAAACCGTTTAAAAACATTTTATTACGATATAGGAAATTAGTTGATCTACAAAACATGTCTAGTGACATTTTGCTCTATCCTCAATTGTTTGACGGAAAAACCCGTTTAAAAGTATTAATTTTTTAAGTTTAAGTGATAATTTTGTTTTTTGGGCTCCATTGCAGCCAAAAATTTAACTGTAGCCCAATATAAAAATTTGATTTTAATACAAAATAATGCTTTCAACAAAAAATGAGCAGTGACTTTTTGCTCTATCTCCTTTCGTTTGGATGATAAATGGTAGTATTTTTTAATCTTGACGTGTCATTTTGGTTTCTGGAGTCGATAGCGGTCGAACTACTGAATCTAGCTTAAATATAAAAACATTTCTAAATATACACTGATAAGATATATAAAAAAGGTCAAGTATCTTTTTTGTCTGTCTCCATCGGTTTCGTCATAAAACGTGATTAAGTGCAAAATTTGTGAAATGTTTACGTAAAATTTAGATTCCGGGCTCTGAGACTAAAATTTTACATTTTTCACCCTTGCAGGATTTCCTTTGAAGCCTGATAGCGGGCGAACCGTTAGAGCTAGCTCGAATCTGAGGAAAATTCGTTAGTCAGGAATGAAGTGAACTACAAAAAAACTACTAAACAGTTCACAATAGCTGACCAGTGCAAACGTTTCTTCCGTGCTGTGTATTTGCTAAACCGAAACTCGGAAGCTAAAATCAGAGGTCAGAATCGAAAGATAAAATTAAATTTCCGTCAGTAAAAGGTCCAGTCACTTTTTCTCGTATCTTTACTATAAGCTACAAAACGCCCTCTAAATCCAAAGTTTGGTTGAACCCGGATTGAATCAATAAAATAGGTCTACGTTAAACTTCCAGATCCATAATCTAATGCTCGGACTTAACCTGTCTCCGAATTCCGCTTATCCCCGTATTTAGCCAACTTCCCAATTTATTAGGGGCCTGGGGGCGTAGCCCCCAGCGAGCCGAAGGCGAGTATAATATAATCCGGGACTTCACAGTTGCTTTGTTATTTCAAACATTAACTTATTTATCTCACCCTAAGAAAATAATTAATATTAAGGCAGTGCAATCAATTTTTAGTTATGATATTTTTTAACTTTAGAGTAATTTAATTTCAATAACCTTTTTTGTTCTTATCAATCCATGAGTAATTTCAGGTACTTAAATTACGATTTTTAGGCAATTTCGTAACCAAGTCCAAATAGAAGTAATATATATATATATATATATATATATATATATATATATATATATATGAGGATGTTTAAAATATGCACGTAAGGTACGGCGCCAACAATGATAAAAATATACTTGTTGTACATTAGCAGTATTTAAAGTTGTATTGCATTCATTATAAGCCGGTTTCATTAGTATATTGTACATTTTCATGAAATAAAACTCTAGTACGCAATAGCAAACTTACTCTTTGAAAAAATAATACGTTAATTCATACTTGACACCAAATCATGGATATACGCCAAATTTTGGTTTGATCATAACATCAAATGATGCTTCAAACGATTTTCTTTTAAATTATTTGAGTTGATTGATTGTTTGATACCGTCAGTACGTGATCAGACACCAGGATATAGAGGTAGGACCCCAAGCTTATTGAAGCTCTGCATGAAGCTCTGAAATTCGATTTTGCAATAACTCTGATGACTGTTTTTGGATCCAACATTCTATCTTTTGTCCCTCCCACCGTCAAACATTATTCCGCAAGCGAAATGGGATCCTACTCAAGGGAAGGATACAGATTTTAACCATTTATGACACAAGTCAATTATATTTAAAAAAATATAATTTCAGAAAATTATATAATTTTAGTTAAGAAAATCATTTTATAGTTACATATGACACGTTACCGTTCATCCAGTTATCTTTCAGATACAGATACAGATATTAAACATAGTTTTTATTTGTGTCTCATTACACGATGCCACTAAATTCTGCTTAAATGCTTACTACCTCTCATAGAATGGTAAAAAATATAAATTCTTATGCTCTTTTTGCCTGAATTCTGTTTTAAATTATAACATATTATTTAAACTTTAATTTGATTACACTACCTTAAACCATCCAGGTGCATAACTCTAAATACAATTCGAATTAAATTTATTGTATTAAAAGTAGTAGGCTTTATACATTTATTAATCGTTTACAGAAACATGTACGAGGGTATTAATAATATTTATATATATATATATATATATATATATATATATATATTAATAATAATATTAAAGGGTATTCATATCTAAATAGGCAGTATATTTGTAGTAGCCTATACTTTCTAATAGTAAGAACATAATTATTAAAAGTCCTCGACTTTAATATTACACCCAAACAGATTCATTATCAATTTATTATATCTGCTCCGTATTATTCGCCTTATAACTTCGTTGATATTTAATAAAAAATAATATTGGAAATATACATAACGCCTATAAAAAAGAACATTACGTTATGTTAAACAAAACTAAGATAGGAAAGTAAGGTTTTAATAAGTAAATATCTTTCCCGAAGACTTTCTCAATAAAAAAAATCAACCAGCCCCCTTATCAATTTTTGGATGTTCCTTTAACATATAACATAACCCAATAGGATATAATCATAGGTTAATCTACAGGCAGAACTTTAGTGTTTATAACTTACATCTAAACATTCATTTGATACGCGTAAAGATATATATATATATATAAGGAAATAAGCTGGTAAGAAACTCCTTTTCAAGAAACACATTTTTTACGTATAACAAGAATATACAACAAATTTAAAACCTAATATAGAAGATTAATAGGATTATGGGAGAATGTTGTTGAAATGTATTCAGTCTTAGATTTTTAATATTTTAGTAAACACTTTTAACACCTCTCGGAAATCTTTGACGTTACTTTCTTTGATTTAGCAGGATAGTCCTTTAGAAGAACTTATGTTATTTGACCCAATTATATTTCGGAACATTTGAAATGTGCGGTAAAAAATTTGGCAAATACCTGAAACCGAAAAAAACCAAACCACGACGTATAAATAAATAATATTATCTATACAATTTGGAAAGTCTGAATTATGTGTTGATTCTTCTCGATAATTTGGCTATAATAACATGCGACTCCATACTACAGTCTATAATCTAGGAGCTGAAAACCAAGTTGAATTATATAAGCATAATCTAGCTTTTCGTGAAATCTATAATGACATATAGGGAATACTGAAATTCATCTTCAGCTAGTTTTGGTAGGAGTACACATGGAAATTTATAGAGAGGGTTAATAAAAAGATAATATGCGTCTAACTTGACACGTTTCAAACCAACCGTGAAACACATACAGTGATTATACCACGGCCGTCCAACGACAGAAAGAAACTGAATGTCGTCATTTCAGCCAACTAACCTTTCATTGTCTTCCTGAAGCTGATTAACATATTAGTTCCATTTTCGACTGTCCCTTAAGAGTGTGAAGCTAAAAAAGTATTATTTGGGAGGAAATGTCGTTTTATATTTTTTAATTCATTCGCAAAACTCATTTCAATTACCCTCCACCATGGATGACAATTATTTCCATTTCTTATGAAAAGCCAATTCCAATAAAAAATCGTGTTGTTCTTATACAATGGGAATTGGCCCCCAGTGCTTTGGCTACTAAACTTACGTAATGGTGGCGCAGAGAAGTCCTGACTTCTACTATCTTTGTTCGTAAAGACATTTAAAAAATATTCCATAAAGTAAGAAAATTCGGAACCTGTTCCATTTTTAAGAACGAAAAAATGTTCTAATTATCGTCGTCAGGACCAAAATAATTCAATACAGGAAGCCTTTAATGTTTGCCATTTTACTACCAATTTTTCTCATATCAACAAGTAGTTTATCTCTAGGAGGCATGAGGTACTGAATTAAGTCAAAAATAAATCGCCTAGTATTCACTCTACGGCATTTATTACTTTATATAAACTTATATACTGATATCAACAATCAAAGCATATGAACAGAATTTGTTTGATACAACATCACAATTAAACTTTGCACATTGAAGTGTGCTGCACAGTAACCGTTCGTTGAATTATTCTCTGAGGAAATAAATTGAAACTTCCAGCAACTGAAATAATATATTCTGCCTTCAAATATACTACAAATGCATCACCAGCCATCCAGCGTGCAATTACCTTGAACTGAGGTATTACGTGGATCGGAAAAATGAAACATCACGAATGAAATATTTATAAATTGATCGGAAACGTTTAATACTCATTTAAAATTCAAACGCGATACTCAGCAAAATTTATAAAGTAGATATTTTTATGAAAACCTTTTTGTAAACAAGAATCAGCAATGCCATTATGAAGAGATGAATTTTTCATATTTCATCAACAAGCAGGCAATTTGTTAAGCGACTTGTTACCCATCGCTGAACCAATGTTTAGTTAAACCTGTCAATAGCGTTTTGAGTTTATATCTATATAAATTTAAGTCTAGCATTTAGTGTAAAGAGTTTAGAGTATCAGAAAAACAACTTTTATGTATTAAAACATTATCTAAACCTTCAAATCAAAACTAAATTCAAAATTACTTGTGGATCATGATAAAATTTATTAAATTTTTGTATGGATGGAGCTTAAGGTGTTTGTGCAAAATTTTTAAGACTGTTGATCGAGGTAATCCTAATTCCAAACTTGCACGCCGAGTAGACTTACCAGGGCTCCTCGTAAACAATTCTCTTACTTGATCAACAATAGCTTCAGAAACTGGAGGTCTACCAGCACCTTTTCTATGTTGGACACTTCCCGTCTGTTCAAACTGCCTATACCAGCGTTTTATAGAATTGTTACTCGGAGGATTGCGGCCATACTCTAAAACGAAACCTTCTTTGAACAGTTATTACAGATCTGCTTTCATGAAACCAAAGAACACACCTTGCTTTTTCTTGCACACTAGCCATTTTGATACTGAGGTTAGTTTAGTGTTTGTTTAGTGAACTGTAATTAACAGCTGGTGTGGAAAGATCCATTGTTGACCAGCTGACTATGTCACAAAACAAGTCATTAAGAAGAATCATACCTTACACCCACAGTTTAAGTGACATTTTTACTTTCTTTTCATAAATACTTTTTATAATTATTGTAATGTGTACAATTATTAATTTGCAGTCAGTATATAAAACTGTTTTAAATTTACAATGTAATAAAACAATTCCCATGTTTTTAAGTTGATTGGTTGTTTATTTATTCAATCTTAAAATGTGTACAATAATTTATAACCACCCTGTATTAATAAAAATCTTTATTAATACACAAAAATGTAATTTGGTTTTCAACGTTTTCTGTATTTTTTATTAAATGTCTTTTGTATCAATCGTTACAAACTTAGATACACAATTAGCTTACTTAAAGCTAAAAGAATAAAGTTTATATTTAACATTATAGTATTATTTCATTAGTATTCGTTATTGAATTGTATTTTGTTTTCGTAGTATTAAATGAAAAAAAAAGAAATAGTTACGTAAATGAATGCACAGTGTTGCATATTTTAAGTTGCGCTAAATTAGTATGTTGTTGTAATTTCTACATAAAAAAATAATGTAAAAAATTCTTATAATTGTTTTATTTATTCGTAATAAGCTACTTCCTTCATTTTTAAAATTAACGTAAAATAACTTCGCTATGCATATTTTAACAAATTAATACGGTTCCGTTATAACTTTTTTCTAAGAGACAAATGCAATATAAGTACAAAAAAAAGTACAGAACATTAATTTCTGGGATGGTAAACGACAACGCTCTGAAAGTTTTAAACGTTTAACTTCAAAGTTTCTGTGTTGACTAATTGACCTGAGGTTGTAGCGCGGCGGTGTGGTGAGACTTGGCTAGGAGCGAGACTCAGTCTACTACCCTTCCCTCCCTATCTCTCAGTTTACTAATTAAAACCCACCACAAACCTAATTTTAACGTTGTTTAATGTAGCTTGTAGCGTTCTGTAACTAATGGCTTTTATTATTTAACAATATTTACACACATAGAAGACATATTTTCGCGTGAATTTAAAATATTTTGTAGTTTTGGAATATTTTGAATATTTATTTAATTTATAGATATTTAATCATCCAATAATGGTTTTTATAAAATTAATTATGGGTTAACGATTTTTAAGACTTAGGTATTTAAAATCAAATTAAAATGAAAAATATATCAGAACTAAAAAATATTGTATAGTATTTAACAATTTTCAAATAACCTTAAATAAATGTTTACAAAAATAAATTATATTTTTTTAAAGATTTACGAACTTTGTTGACTTATTTACCAAGTTACAAATAAGGCAGTTACAACAATGTTTTAGAAGTAAAGAAATTTTGTCTAAGGCATTGCGGCAGCTTGCCAATGTTGCTAAAATCATGGTGAATGAAAAATAGGATTCGAGCACAACTAAAACCTTTTAAGGCTTCCTATTAAACGATCAATAATTGATTTGCATGAGACCTGATTTAGAATAAAAGGATTTAATTTATACGCTACAAAAAAGAATGGACCAGTACGTATTCTTTGTCTGTTATTGATAATGAAAACTGTTTAACGTTAGTCAGCCTCAAAATATTGTGACAGATACGTTACTATGTTTTTCAGCCGTCAATCAATTTTGTTTATTCTGGGGATAAGGAAAGGTCTACGTTTAGTCAGTGAGATCTGACGTTGATAAAGTAGAGTTGATAAAAGTTTTGATTCCCTTGGAGAATTGTTGCATCAATCGATCAGATCTGTACAGGAATCACAATATTCAAACATATCTTGTCTAGC
The DNA here is from genome assembly GCF_021130785.1 of Homalodisca vitripennis. NCBI lineage: Eukaryota > Metazoa > Arthropoda > Insecta > Hemiptera > Cicadellidae > Homalodisca > Homalodisca vitripennis. Next base: position 23,701 of record NW_025778316.1, read on the forward strand.
TACTGGATTCTACGCTGTTTCAATAACACAAAACGTGGAAAGTTTTTGATAATTTTTATTTTGATCCACATTTGTCTGTGAAGGGGGTTCACGGGTGCCTATACTAACAATGTTAAAATTAGGTAAAAACATGACCCGTTATCTCAGAAACAGTAGTAGGTACAAGCTTGATTTTTTTACTGTATGGAGACTACATCATGTCTAACCTTTCCAAGCACTTTTAATAATATGGCCTTTATAGTTTTTTTTATTACATTTTCTAGATTTTCTTAATTTTTTTCTAAAAATTTGTACTAGGCTTAATTATTTTTTTAAATGCTTCAAATTGCTAGTATAAAAAGCAGTATAGGTACATAATATAGGCTTAAAATTTCAAGTAAATTGATTCTAAGGTTCCTGAGATAATGGGTCATATGTACTTGAAAATTGGGTTTTCGGAAATTCGCGAATAAACACAAAACTATTAATATATGTATATAATTTAATAAATTTCACAATATTACTCCCTTAGAACATTCCTGCTCCATAATCTGGGTTGTCAGGATCCTCTAGCCTATCCTCTTCTCTTAACTTGGCACCTCTTCGAGCCTGTCGAGCTTTTTTGGTAACTTCGGTCACCGCTTTTTCTGCCCTCTTAATTCTCGAAGCATCAAGTTTTTTCATTGTTGATATCATATTGGAGCCTGGACTTATACCTAATTTAGCCAAAACTTTACATTTTCCAATGTTTCCCTCATTGAACGAGATCACAGCATCCTGAACACCTAAAGTGAGAGTATCTAATCCTACAAAAACTGTCTTAGGAATCCTATTCCAAACGACACTATTAAAAGACTCGTTAGGATTCTGAGTAAGTCCATGTAAAAATTTCTTAAATAAATCTGGAGATGACAGATCCCTAAAGATTGGTTTTACAGCATCAAGAACTGGCTTTGGAAGTGAGTGTTTATGCAAATACTTTTCCTTGGTGACCTGAGAACGGTTGTATTTGCACCAGGACTTGATAACTTTGGGGTAAAGACCGTGATGTGGATCCTCATCTGTTGAGAGCTTGTGAAAGAAAATGGCCCATATGTCCTGCCTCATGTTTTCAAGATTTCCTTTGTTTCTTCTTATAGCCTCCCCATAGTAATTTTGAAGGGTATCTATTTCTATTTTGGAAAGTCTACCCTTACCATATAACAATTTATTGTCCTCAAGTCGAACGCCTTTCATAGTTTTTGTCAGACCTCGCAGTCGTGTACCTAAGCGCTTCTGAACATGAGCAACACATTCCCACTTAGATATGATCACATCTTCACCATATGGTTTAGATTCAAGAACACTCATGAAGCCTTTACTATCGCCATCACCCAAGTAAGTGAGGTAACGCACTCCTCGATCTTCCACCAATCGTTCAAATATTTTTTTTACTCCTGCAACTTCCATGCTGCCACTGGATCCTACAAAGTTTTTTTACAGTCATGGGCCTTGTTCTTATTTTTCTTGCAGGCAAAGCAGAACTTTGTTAGTATTTCTACATCAATAATTTTTCCAGTATCTATGCTACTAGCACTTATGACTCCATTCAATGACGTATGTCCTCTTCTTTGCCAACTCCCATCACAAGCTATGGCCAAATCTGTGCATCCATTGTTTTCTTGAACGGCTTCTGAAGCTGCTAACTTCATACTGTCTTGACTAACCTGAATTATTGCTGGTAATATATATTTATATATTGGAATAAATTCTGTAACAGGTTCAGGTAAATTCAAAACACCGCATAACATTCGACCTGCGGTTACCCCTTTTCCTACTACACGCAATCCATAAGCCATTCTGGTGTTGATCTCATATGGTTTTAATGGGCTAGGCCTATTAGAAGTCATAAAAGAAGTAGTGAACAAACATGTTTTACATTTCACAAGTAGTTTGCAAGCTAGACCATTTCTCTTTGTAACATCTTCTTCGATAACAATGCTTTCGGTGGAATCCCAGTTTTTACATTTTACAAAAGAACTAATTGCTACAGATAAAATATTTACACTTACAATTATATTTCCATCATTGCCAGTATTTATATAGTTTTCATAGTTTCCTAACCCAGGTGAGAGTTTCTTTGTTGAAGCACTAGTACTTGTAGTAGGGATAGACTTGCTGGAATTAGGAGTATTAGACCTAAGCGTTGATGTAGTTGGTTGTAGGCGTACACTAGTCAAATCAATATTTTGAACAGTTTTCTTAGTATATTGATTACCCCTAAACTTAACCTTTTTAAATACACCTTTGGATTTAGTCATTATTTTATCACAAAACCAGCACAGTATATTCTAATGAACTAATTTAAAAAGAAAAAATATGTCACTAACTTTCAATATGTGCACAATATTGTAGCAGAACTGACTAATATAATAAAAGCACAACATAAACAAACTACAGCTGTCTGCTGAACATATGGCTGCACATTTTTGCCTTATAGCCTACATAGAGTAAGGTAAAAACACAACACTAAACAATGATGTACTGTAACTGATGTTTTGGTGCACAAATCGGGACAAAATGTTGTGTAGCAACTTGTTTAAAAAATCATAGAAAAAAAAGTATATTAGGTATATACATGAGTGTATTTTTTATTTATTAAGGAAGAAAAAAATAATTTTTTACACTAATAATCCAAAAAAATCAAAATTTTAAATTTTTCAACCCGTGAACCCCCATAATTGATTTGCATGAGACCTGATTTAGAATAAAAGGATTTAATTTATACGCTACAAAAAAGAATGGACCAGTACGTATTCTTTGTCTGTTATTGATAATGAAAACTGTTTAACGTTAGTCAGCCTCAAAATGTTGTGACAGATACGTTACTATGTTTTTCAGCCGTCAATCAATTTTGTTTATTCTGGGGATAAGGAAAGGTCTAAGTTTAGTCAGTGAGATCTGACGTTGATAAAGTAGAGTTGATAAAAGTTTTGATTCCCTTGGAGAATTGTTGCATCAATCGATCAGATCTGTACAGAAATCACAATATTCAAACATATCTTGTCTAGCTACTGGATTCTACGCTGTTTCAATAACACAAAACGTGGAAAGTTTTTGATAATTTTTATTTTGATCCACATTTGTCTGTGAAACCGAATACGAGGAAGTTTCTTACTTGTGACTTGTAAAATAAATATTATAAATAATTATATTATGAATTATAAATATTAAAAGTAAATATATTACATACGTAAGTAATTAATATTTTTTTTACTATCATATACTGTAAACAATTTTTATATCAGTAAGGCTTAGGAAACCTAATTTTAGTTCATTAAATTTTTTAAGTGAATTTATGAAAGTTTAGTGATATTATAATAAAGTTGGAGGAAACTATTTTGATGTATCATTACCAGTTAGCAATGCTAAATTACCTCTAATTACAATCCAATCGTTACATTTTCAATTAAACTACAGTTAAACAGCGATATAAACATAACCACAAATCTAAATGTATCTTCAACTTCCCTGTTAATTATGAAAAAAATAATAATGTATATTACTAAGGATTTCTGATTAGTTAAAATATAAGCAGTTTATTAATTTTCCAAGTAAACTTAACAAAACGTGACTACAATAAATCAACTATTTAAAGTGTGCACAGCTGGGCTTAAAATGAAAAGCCTTACACCTAGTTGCCATGACTACGAGCAGTGAGGTGGGAGGATCAGCGTTGGTGGTAAGAGGATGATTATGAAGCAATTGATTCTTAAATCATGGATTTAATTTAATAAGCTATTTCTCGGGGAGCAGAAAATGAGCTTAATTAGGGAAAGCGGCTTAAGTGTCCTTCCCTTGGGCCAGATACAGCGTTAAAAATAGCCTTAATATAACTTTTGATTCTTTTAGTTTGAGATTAAAGAATAAGTGTATTGAAGAACCTATAATTTAGAGAATTTGAACTAGATTTTGCGCAAAACTGTACACTATTTCCACATAAAAAATTTAAGAACAGCAAAAGACAACCGTACAAAATGGAGATTGTTGGGAAAATATAATTAGGAGCTATGACATACATATGTTTTCCATTCGCATCATTTAGGGTTATAGATAAATTCACATTATCGTCTTCGTTATCTTGTTCTTGCGTAATCAACTTCATACGTAACTGATGCAACTGGAATTGAAGACATGTAAATACAGCCAACTAACCGTCGATAAAAAGCGATATACTCGAGAAGGGATAAACCAATTTATTTGAAATACAACGTAGACTTTTCATTGTCTTAATATTCTGCAACAAATTATGCCTATCATTTAACAGCGAAGTGTCTGCGAGATACAATAGTGAAGAATGTATGTGCGTGCGCGTGCGCGCGCGTGTGTCGTGTGTGTGTTGTGGATATTTTATACAACTCCAAAGACTTTCTACGGTTGTACTCGTACAAAAAATAAAGTCTTTCCTGTTTTATAGGATCCAGAACCCTACACATTTTAAAATTTTTGTTCAACATACCAGACTGTTCAGTATTCCTAATCCACAATTAAACATCCCAAGAACTGAAACATTATGAATGCATATAATGTACTATATTTAATTTAAATGCACAAAAGAAAACCTTACCATAATATGAAACGGGATATAGAAGGAAATTGATGTATAATTAAATAAACTGTTAAATAAATGTTTACCTAATGGATATGTAACTTTATACGATCTATATTATCACTAGATAGTTTTGTTCATAACAAATACCTAAATTATACAATATATATTATGTGTGAGTTTTAAATAATTATAAACTCTAGTTTACAAATGTTCGGAGGTAGGAAGTTAAAAGAAAAACTTAACTAAATTCCACAAGTGTTACTAATAACCTCTTTTTTGTTGCGACTTGAAATTGTCGCAAACTAAGAAGTGTGATTTAAAGTTTTCAGGTGTTGAAACTGCGGCGGTATCTGCTTGGTGGTATCTGGCTTGTATTTTAAAGTAGCTGAAGGAAAGCTAGAACTTTACATTAATTGTGAGACAGGTTTACACTTTGTAATAGAAGACTTGGACAGTTTCTCTGAATATAAAATAAAAACTGAAACCTTATATTCTTATGAATGTGTACCGTTTTACTGGCACTTGAGTGGTTAGCTTTGAAATTTAAGTTTTTGTGAAGGTTCAAAAAGGAAAAGAAAATCTGAAGAAACAAAGTCCAAACTAAAATAAAACTTCTTCTTGAAAATAATTACTGGATTTAAAATAAAAATAAAAACTTCTTGATGACTTTTAAATTCAAACTTGTAATATAATCGTCACTCAAAAAGGTACAAAGTTCTTACAGCTTGTCTTTTATTCAATTTTCAAAATTCAAAACTTTCACACTCTAATCTGATCTGGAAATTCTTCACTTTAATTTATCTTCAAAATTAAATTTTATTTAGTTACTAGTTTTCTTTACTTTACTATAAATATTACTTCTTTTCAGTGTTAGAGAAATAAGGAATTCTTCAGTGTTAGAGAATTAAATTATTACTTCTTTTCAGTGTCAGAGAATTAAAATTGCTGAAAGCATCTGTGACAACCACAAAACTCTTTTAGTATTTTTACATAAAATTTTAAATACATGTGCTCACTGCACCAACAAGTTTTATATTGCACAGATAAAAAGGACAAATTCCAAAATTTCCATTAAATTTAATTTTTAGAATATTTCTTTCCCTAAAATTATTCAAAATATCTAAGAATGAATATTGACTGGACTCCAGTTAAAAGGTTCACTTACCCTTAGGTTCGATGACGATTAGCAAGAATAAATCTAAGCACTTTCAAAGACTTTACTCGTTACTATTACTACTGATCAACTGAGACGGGAGGTACGGCACGTCTACCTCACCCCACCTCTCAATTTCGTTATCAAAACACTCCCATCTGCGATGCGCGCCTCGTTGATAGAAGCCTCTTTTGTACTGTCCAGTCCTTATCATTCTTCTGGGCCTACTCCTTCCACCGGTAATCCAGTTACCCCAGAATTATTATTTAATACAATCGGTACAAATGAAACAAATTCGTCATTTCAATGACAGGCACCTCGACATTCCGTGAGCTACCTTATGGTTAGTATTCTCTTCTGCGTGTTCTGATGTACCAAAGGGCAAGCATTCTAAGAGAGCAGCAACTATCAGATGCGGGAACTCCGACTCAAATCTTCCTTCTGGAGTTCCAGAGGTACTGGAGCCTGAATCTCCAAAAGGTCAGGAATTTTTTAACGAACGTAAATTAGGCATAGTACCTAGCAATTAAATTTGAGTTTAAAGCTTCACTTTTATTTATCTCAATTCAGTTTTCTAATTGCCTTAACGATCTCAAAATTATTTGCTTAATTAATTATGTTTTAAATTATTCGTTTATAAAGGACGCAGGGATAGTTTACAAACAAAAGATAAAAGCAGTACATTATTTCTGTAAATTACTTTCTTTCTTTTTATTTAATAAAAAATGTGTCTGGTTTATGCGGATTGGCTCAATATATGTTCATAATTATAAACAAAATGTCTTACCTACTGTATTAATTCCAAAAAAACAATAAATGCGTTAGCGCTCGCGCGTTTGTGTGTGTGAGTGTGGCTTTTTAAGGAATTGATAAAATAAATTTCATGTATACACATAAGTTAAGTGAATAAACACAAAATTAAAGGTCGAAAGGATAAAAATTTTATTAGATTTCAATGATTTGTGTGTCAGTATACTTAGTTACTTTGTAATATACACCATCCTAGCTTTTCTTAACAAAAATATATTGTATTGTTTATTAGGCATACTTCTACTGTAAGATTGAGTTATTTATAATAGTTCGGTTGTAATTATATTCAAGCAGAAAAAATGCAAGTACAGAATATTAATCCCAGGGAGGGTAAACGACAACGCTCTGAAAGTTTTAAACGATTAACTTCAAAGTTTCTGTGTTGTTGACTAATTGGCTGTGGTCGTAGCGCGGCGGTGTGGTGAGCCTTGGATAGGAGCAGGCCCGTCCTTCCCTACCTCTCAGCTTTCTAATTAAAAACCTCAAATACAGTAACCAGAATTTTGTTCCGTGTAAAAGGATTTCTGCACAACATTAATCGTTAAATACTCAGCACAACTGTCTAAGGAAATTTTCAGCTTTAACCAAATATATGCTCGTATAATCAGTGTCAAACCATACTGACCTAAAGCTATAAAACGAAATTAATTGGTCAATGTTTCTTTTTCATAAACTCAAATAATATTTCTTTAGTATATTTTACTTGATTTAAAAACAAAAATATTATTTTCTTATAATGGTATTTAAAAATTATTACCAACTGGAAAAAGTTAGTTGAGAATAGGTGTAACTTTTCTAGCTAATAACCCTAGGTCTGCAATAATATATTTTAGTAGCAATTTAGTGTACTATAATTTTCAATTAATTGTGATATACATTGGAATTGGTGTTATTTGGAATAAATTTTAACCACGGATAATTAATTTAAAACCAAAGAGGCGAAGATGCAAAAGCTATAACAGTTTTAATCAAAATTCAAACGTACGAGTAAACATTGAAATACTACACAATACATGGAAATGTAAATGTATACATCTATTATTACATGGAATTTGAAATTAAATATTATAAAAATTATTATAATCAATAATAAATATTGTTCCTTAAAACCAAAGAGGCGAAGTATTGCTAAAGACAATTTCAGCAGACAGTCTTTACAGCAGGATTCTGTTTCATTAATAATGCTATTATTATTTTTACAAATTCAAAATAGTTTCATGAAAACATTTCTGTTCTTAATACAACTGCTATGTTCGTTTCGTTAGTAAAATAAATTTGAATTTAAATAGAAACACGCCTTTTAACCTATAACAAATATTAAGCTCCTCAAAGACCAAAGCGAATCATAGTGTGTATTTTTGTAAATGAAAATTTCTTCTTCCAAAACGCTAATTTTGTTAACGACTTAGACCAATTTTTCGCGTCTTTGGTGAAACTCCAGCATAAATTGTAAACAGCTGTAAAAATATTCCGAGAAAAAATTTAAACTTTTCATAAGATCGTTCCATGGAATCCAAAGCAGTTTTGAAAAAAATTGGATAATTGGTCAATCCATTCTCGAACTTTTCTCTTAGCAACACTGTCATCTTTGTTCAGACAAGGAATAAAATAAAACATCGAGGATTGTATCTTAATTTCTTGTTATGGTTTTATCTTGTTCAGTATAGAAAACTTAAATACATTCTACGATGAACTACATAACAAAATGAAGTTAAGATTATATCAGACCCTATTAATTGATAGCTCTGCAATTTAGTTTTACAACTCTTTGATTATGTACAGCTATTACATAAAGTAATTTCCTTACCATTTTTAGTATATGAAGGAAGATAATTCCAACTGTTTTAACATATAATAAAACATTTCCTAAAATTTATCATCATCTAACTTATACAAGGATGAACTCTAAAATAAGAAATCTTATAACTTAATTACCATTATAAGAAAAAGGTATTGGATGATACTAAGATTGGTGATAACTGCGCGTACTTATGAACCAATTGATTCTTAAGGCAAGGGCTTAATTTAATTGACCACTTTGTGGCTATGGTATAAAGTGAGCTTAATTAAGTAAAGAGGCTTAAATGTCCCTCTCTTTGGGGAGATATGGCCTTTAAAGTATTAAAAGGATCTTTAGTTATTGTTAGGATTTGGTTATGCACATTTAAAATACGGCATTGACTGAGTTTTTTTTATAAATAAGTACATAGGCAGTGTTATGTAAGATATAAATAATTACGGATACATTAAAAATATTCGTATTTTTTATGGAAAGGAGTCTGTGACGATCGTAAGGACCGCAACATAAGGCAGAGGTTAAAATGGTAAATAAGAAGAACACTGCTGTGCCAATAATTGGCCTATTTATTTTTCGTACATGATTAATTGCGATCAGGAGTGCACCTATCCTATGTAGCACCTGCAGCTCCAGTTGCTTTTTTATTCCCCTTTTTAAAGTTGTATTATTCTAACTGTAAAATGTTGTAATAGTTGTAGTGAAAAATAGATTTTACATTAAATGGATTTTCCTGTTTTAAATAAAGTGTAATTAATTGTCTACTTTTACTTAGTTTTACAATTTTTTCATTATGTACAGCTTTAAAATAAAGTAATTTCCTTACCATTTTTGGTATATAGTATACAATATAATCCCAAGTGCCTCATCATGTAATGAAAAATAAATAACACTTGAAAGTCCACGAGAAAGCGTCCAAAACTTTCACTGTGAGACAAAATTTCGCTCCAAATGATCTTAAGTGATGAGAATTCATATCAATGGATATACTATAGTATTTTAAAGAGAAAGGAAGCCTCAATAATTAGTTATTTTGTAATACCTTGTATTATATTTTTGTAAATACATGTTGATAAACTTGACTTATAAATATTTCACAATAAACTGTTGCAAATGAGAAACTTTTTGACCGAATTGCTCTTTAACCTTTTGGCTCTACTCACTTACATGCATACATACATTTTAATTATACTTATATAGGTCGTTTGGGGTCGTCAGCATTGTTGCCCATTGACCTTTTGACTCCTTTCATACATACCGACATGGATACATGCGTTATACTTAATTTCCATACATGGTAAACATACCTATAGATCGTATGGGGTTGTCTAGTTTGCTGCCAATTGACCTTTTGACTTCTTTCATACATACTTACATGGATATATGAATTATACTTATATCCATATACGGTAACAAGAAAGCAGAGAATACCTTTCGATCGTCCGGGATTGTCAAGTTTGTTGCCTATTCAACTTTTGACTCCTTTCATACATACTTACATGAATACATACATTTGAATTATCCAAGATGGTACAGAATATCAATAAGTCATCGGGGGAAACTTAGATCCTATGACCTTTTTGCCCAACGCTCAATAAAGTTATCTCTTGGAGCAATAGAAACGTATGTACTAAGCTTCAAATCCCTGCCACCTTTCTATCAAAGGTTATAGCAGAGACATGCAGACAACAGTATGTTTTTAAGGATCTGACAGGATTGGGCCGTATTGCTGGTCACATTATTGTATTTTTACACAAAAAATTACAATAAAATTAAAAGTCCAGAGACTTAGTAAATTTTAACCGAGTATGCATTCACTAATTTATCTATACATATAAAAATGAATGTTTGTGTGTATGTCCTTTATAGAATCGCAAACTATCAGGCCGACCATTTTAAACATGTGTATGTATACGTATTTTTCCACGGAGAAGGTTTATATGCTAAGCCCATTGATGAAACTCACCATCAAGCGGCGCTGCAAAAGACAAAAGGTTTCAAAGCGCCTGCACACTATAACCTGCAATTACGAGACAGTTACGTATATTACATAGCCAAACACTATTTTAAGGCGCTGAGTTATTATGTAAATTTGTCTTTAAGACACATTTCTGATTGAACTTAAATCCTGAGTGTAAAGTAGACCACTTTATAGCAAAGTACAGGTACGTTAACATTGGCTATAAACATAAATAGATTTTCTTGATCGTGGCAACAACGCAAACTCTACACCGGCGTTGGAAATATAATTCAATTAAACCAGAAGTTCACATACACGGGCAAAGCTTACGAAGCCGGGGGAAACAGCTAGTATTACATAAATTATAAGTGCATCTGACTTTAAATTCATGCGTAAATTAAAAATTTAGTAGATTATCAATAAATATTTATGACGTAACATCTTGCTTGCATTGAGTAGTCCCTATGGTACTCTAAGGTAACTACACGAGTTTCATAATATTTGAGGTTCAATTAACACTAGATTTGCACATACGTATAGTTTTTGGAGTCGAGTAAATTAAATAATGGTTGGCAATGTACAAATTCCCACCTCACATGATTTTCCAATTGATTTTTTATATGTACTCATATTTTTGTTTCTTTTTAAATTCCTTATTGTGTAAAAACTCCACTCACCACAATACCTCATCGATATATAGTCTACTATACTAGCTTTCATCTGACCGGAAAATTACCAGAACACTTGCAGAGACATATGTATATAATATGCCTGATGATAAGGCATGCGACGATTAAGAAAACTGGAAATTGTTATATCTTCCAGTGCCCTTACGATGTTATCCAACAGTCATACCCTCTTTTAGGGAGTTGTTTCGAATATAATAAAACGCGTTGACGTTATTTTAAGACGCATATTGGGATTAAATTCATGTTATGAAATAAAAGCTCAGTGTAATTAATAACTGCCAACATGAGTACACAAATGTAATAGTACGAAGATAATAACAACCATTTTCGGTAGCATTGAGACACATTTATATTTTTGAAGCGTTGCAGATGAAGCATTGAAAGTTTACAAATCAATATTACACATAAATGTCTAAATTTTACACAAAAATGTTATTTTTCATCAAATGTCCACAACGAAGCAGAAGAAAATCTTAAATGAAAGTAATAAAGTCAATTACAGATCTCTGTCACGAGAAAAAATACTGAAAATCTGTCATCAGATTGATAAATTTATACAAAAGGGCAGCAGTTTAAAGTTACAAAAACGAGCTTGTTAAATTTAGTTTCATTGTTATATTTTTATAATTGCCATAGCAAATCCCTAAAATTTCCAATGGCTATAAGAAAAAAATATGTCACCATTGATTTATAGCACTATTTCATAAATAATAGTAAACTAGATATCAGTATTATGTAGTTTATTTATTGAATGGGTTTTGAAGAGATTTTACTCCTAATGTGAGGCGTGTCTTGAGGGCAGTATAGTGCAAGTATGTGTATGAAAAATGTAAAACGTAATTTGTATAGTCTGTTATCTCTCATCACTGCATTGTGAAACTGAAAGGGAAAACAGACTGAGTCGTAATTACGCTGCATTTGGAGAGTGTTAACATGTAAAATGTTAAATACTCCCCACAAGCTCTTAATTAAAACCCTGACTCCATTGCTCTCTTAATAAATGTCCTCTTGTGAAATGTGGCTGACAGAAACCGCGATAAAATCTTTTTGATATGAATTATTCGTTATGTGAACGTAAAAAATAAATACCCACCTTTTATTACAGTTTTTTTACGAACAATATGAGTATCTTGTAACAAGATCAGAAGAAATAGGATGTGTTGTTTTTTGCGTAAATATTCTTTTTTATTATCATTCAATTACAAACTAGTAGTAGTTTCAAACCAGAAATAACAGAAATGTTAGTTACAGAAGGGAAAAATCTACATAAGTAAAAAAGTAGGCAATGACATCCAGAGTATTGAACAATTATATGTTAACCTGTCCCAAACTCTGTTGTTTTCTCTTATGTAAAGTTTAAAAAAATGGAAAAAGGTGGAGCAGATATCATATTTGATTGTCATGTTGACTTTGACAACATGACAGTTAACTTTTAACAACATTTGACAAGACAGAAGATAACTTTTTAAGTTACGGAGGTTAATTGTACAGCATTGAAGGTTTATGTCCTCGTATTAATTTCAAAAATGTATAAATTCATACTCCTAGACTGCAATCCTAGGTCTTCACTCGATTTAAACTAACATAAATTGTCTATTGGCTGTAGACTATGTGCTTGTTCGACAATTTAGACTGTCGTAGCGTGGTATGGAGATACTCGTAAGAAGTTAAATTCAGCAAACTCTGTATTTATATGGTTACTTATTAAAAAATTCAAATTCCTACCTAAATTAAAAAAAAATTAAAATAAATTTATTGCTGAACTAAAACCTGTATTCCAAACATTCCTTTTAGTAAAATATCAAATAACCAACAATACCAATAAGACAGTAACGAATTGTCTTCCCAATTTTAATCAGAATTGTTTACATGTGAGTATTTTGCATATTAATAATGTCAACGTGGTCTTTCCCTTGCATTTAATACAAAATTTAACCCTTAGAGCTTACACTTTCACATTATTTAACTGTTATACAAATGAAAAAATTGGTGTCAGGATATTCGGTCGTAGATAATCCAATTTCACAATCCATTTATGATATCTTGCTCAAAGAATGTTTTTTGTTGAAAGGCTTAATTATTACAGTAGTTGAAAATAAAAATATCTCGATCGCAGCAATCTTATTTTACTGTTATTATCTTTTGGCTGAGCTTTAGCTAAGCCGATTACTCGAGGGAATGAACATTTTTTATTTCTGTCTGGCTGTCTATATAGTTTTTCTTATGATTATGAGAGCCAAGTGACCTATGGTATTGAAATTTTATTTGAAGGTTCATTTATATGTAGGAAACATTGAGTTTGATGATGGTATATATTACTCCATGGAATTTGGCTGAACGTTAGTGATTATTTTTACATTGGTTTTATAGATAGCCATGGTGTCATTGAAAAAAATAAAATAATACGTAAGTTTTTTACGAATGAAAATCATCAACAATGTAGGAGTAATTACGAGAAGAACGCTTGTATTTTTAATCAATCCTACAAGATAATAATGACTCGGAATACAGCTTAAAAATCATAGTCCTGTATTAATACAGGATAATTCACTACTGTTAATCTGATTTTTATCTTTAATATTTTAAATCTGTTTTGTATATTAATTAAGCATGTTTTAACTTAAGCGGTTTACCTACCTCATTCCCGTATTTTAAAACTAAATAAAATAGTTGCTGCTTACTAATTAATGAAATTGTTACGAGACCCCGCGTCAGTTGGTTTATAAGAGATTTCCAATATTCATGCGGCACGTCGACGTAATATAGTTTAATATTCCATGTTGTACAATATTGGCCACTACATTATGCCGAGAAGCACACAGTAGTTATGATTTAGAATTCAATATTTACTGAAATTAAAATTAAATCTCACAAATACGTTTTGATAGATTTAGCGGGAAAACAATTGTGTAAACATTTTAATAAATACAAATAATACCGGGACTAAAGCTTAATAGTTAATACGAAACAAATCAGTTGAAATTAGGTTCAAACTAAAACGATTGGCAAACTTAGATAAAACGGAGTGGATATATTAACTGACTGCATTAGCAAAGCCTGTCAGTCGAGGGACTGGAAAAATCTAGTTCAGTCCGTCTGCCTGCACGAAATCTCGAAAATGATCTGAGCTATATACTATAAAATTGTGCATGAACCTTCATTTCTATATCGAAAGCACCGAGTTTAATGATGGTTTATATTACTCTATAGGATTTGGCTGAGCGTCAGTGAACATTCTTCATTGCCTTATGGGTATCCATGATGACAATTAGAAAATGGCAGAATAAATAAATTTAAAGTAATGTTGTACAGTTATATGACGTATTAACAATGGAAAATAATAAAGCATTCAACCTAACTATTCTAATACATTTAACACCAAAATTTGATGACTGGTATATAGATGTTTATTATTTAATCACTTATATTCAACAATACTTAATAAACAGAAACGTGAATGTATCATGCGATAGGATATCACTAGAAATGGTATATATGCAGGCTCTAAATTTTGCATATATCCTAGTGTCTATGCATACATACTGAAAAATTCTTATATAGACAAGAGATGGTGCAAGGGATTTAACTAAGCGTATTTGAAACCTACAATTTCGTAGACTGGTACAATTTACATTTATCTGCCGAGGACGATATATTTCTTTACTGTTTGATTGTCTTCCTATCTGCCAAAATCTCAAGAATTAAATGAACAATAGATTTAGAATTTTGTGTGGTGTTGCATAATTCCACTATCTTAAAGTATCAAAAGAAATCTTTGAAAAAGCAAGATCGTTTTTGCCCCGCTCAGTTACAGTGCCTGTTTAAAATTGGAAAGTTATTTATCCTAATTACTTCTGCTAATAATAAGTACTGGTTATATTTGAATAAAAGTCATTTGTTATGTATTGTGTGAATTATGTTTATATACATTGCGTTCATTAATTTCATTTATTTGCTTTTCTTTAATTTATTATTTACATGTACATCTACTATGTAGAGTTATTTACACAATACGAATGTATGGTCTCTCTTTATAAAACGAGAGAACAGCTTTAAGAAAATAAGAACAAGCAATAAGTCAGAAACAGAGGCAACAGTTCAAGTTACCAGAAAGTTGTGCTGTACATGACGAGTATGGCACGTAAATGATTGATTGACATTCAATACAATTCTCCGAGGAAATCAAGACCTTTATCAAGTTCATTTGATCAAAGTGAAATCATAAAATTTTATGCTATAACTTTCTCTTATAACTTGGAATTCCTGAGTCTCGTTTCCTTTAAATACTACATTTTAAGCTAAGTAACAATAACGACTAATTTTTCCTTAAAATAGTAATTTTAAATCCATGGGTTAGATTTGCATCTTAATAGCTATAAAATATTGGTTAGAACCCAGAGGGGATGAGCCTTCAGGGTAACACAATCACTAAGATCAACTTTCAGGAACAAAAACTTAATTTAATCAACAATAAATATTTTTATGAGCTTAATTACTTAAATTGTTTAGTAAATGGATAATTTATTTAGGGATATATACATGGTGATATCTGTTGGTCTAACAACGCGTGAAAACACTCGTGACGATCAATCGAAACGTTGGACCGTAACAGAGAGACCCACGGACTGTTGAAATGTCAATTTGGTTACAAGAGAGACTTCACTACTTCGCGCTTCGTGAACAAAGGATCGCGTTATGTAATTAATTTCGAGAGAGAAATAAAATGCATTACATCGAGTTACATCTAAAGCATTTTGCTAAACAAAACTCTCTTCTTGCATTTTATATATAGACTTAATATTATGCTATAGAAGTTAGATTAATATATAATTAATAATAATAGTATTCATAATAATACGTTTTAAATTATTAAAATAATTCAGAACATATTATATGCACATGTAACACCAATAACGTATTGTGATAGATTTTGGATTAAATAAAAAAAATATATTACAATATATATAGGATATAATGAAGATAAAAATAAAAATATATTAATATTTCACACCTATAATACAACATGAACTGAAATTGTGGTAGGCTCTGTGAAATATAAGAACATCTTTCTATGTGTTAATAAAACAAGGTATATATATCATTTTTGAATTTGGGGAGATATCTAAATATATTATTTAAGTAAATAATTTTAATCTTAATTTGACGTGTGTAAAGTTTACATTACATGTTTGATCGAATGCAGATACTGAAATTGTTTTTAATATACACTCAAGTTGGGATCCAAAACTTTAACGTCAATACTTCAGCTTGTTTGAATTTGTGTCAAGAATATTCCTCTGTGTCACTACGTTGATATTGATTGTAATATACACTGAAGTAGGATCCAAAACTTTAACGTCAATACTTCAGCTTGTTTGGATTTGTGTCAAGAATATTCCTCTGTGTCACTACGTTGATATTGATTGTAATATACACTGAAGTAGGATCCAAAACTTTAACGTCAATACTTCAGCTTGTTTGGATTTGTGTCAAGAATATTCCTCTGTGTCACTACGTTGATATTGATTGTAATATACACTGAAGTAGGATCCAAAACTTTAACGTCAATACTTCAGCTTGTTTGGATTTGTGTCAAGAATATTCCTCTGTGTCACTACGTTGATATTGATTGTAATATACACTGAAGTAGGATCCAAAACTTTAACGTCAATACTTCAGCTTGTTTGGATTTGTGTCAAGAATATTCCTCTGTGTCACTACGTTGATATTGACTTTAATATACACTGAAGTAGGATCCAAAACTTTAACGTCAATACTTCAGCTTGTTTGGATTTGTGTCAAGAATATTCCTCTGTGTCACTACGTTGATATTGACTTTAATATACACTGAAGTAGGATCCAAAACTTTAACGTCAATACTTCAGCTTGTTTGGATTTGTGTCAAGAATATTCCTCTGTGTCACTACGTTGATATTGATTGTAATATACACTGAAGTAGGATCCAAAACTTTAACGTCAATACTTCAGCTTGTTTGGATTTGTGTCAAGAATATTCCTCTGTGTCACTACGTTGATATTGATTGTAATATACACTGAAGTAGGATCCAAAACTTTAACGTCAATACTTCAGCTTGTTTGGATTTGTGTCAAGAATATTCCTCTGTGTCACTACGTTGATATTGATTGTAATATACACTGAAGTAGGATCCAAAACTTTAACGTCAATACTTCAGCTTGTTTGGATTTGTGTCAAGAATATTCCTCTGTGTCACTACGTTGATATTGATTGTAATATACACTGAAGTAGGATCCAAAACTTTAACGTCAATACTTCAGCTTGTTTGGATTTGTGTCAAGAATATTCCTCTGTGTCACTACGTTGATATTGATTGTAATATACACTGAAGTAGGATCCAAAACTTTAACGTCAATACTTCAGCTTGTTTGGATTTGTGTCAAGAATATTCCTCTGTGTCACTACGTTGATATTGATTGTAATATACACTGAAGTAGGATCCAAAACTTTAACGTCAATACTTCAGCTTGTTTGGATTTGTGTCAAGAATATTCCTCTGTGTCACTACGTTGATATTGATTGTAATATACACTGAAGTAGGATCCAAAACTTTAACGTCAATACTTCAGCTTGTTTGGATTTGTGTCAAGAATATTCCTCTGTGTCACTACGTTGATATTGATTGTAATATACACTGAAGTAGGATCCAAAACTTTAACGTCAATACTTCAGCTTGTTTGGATTTGTGTCAAGAATATTCCTCTGTGTCACTACGTTGATATTGATTGTAATATACACTGAAGTAGGATCCAAAACTTTAACGTCAATACTTCAGCTTGTTTGGATTTGTGTCAAGAATATTCCTCTGTGTCACTACGTTGATATTGATTGTAATATACACTGAAGTAGGATCCAAAACTTTAACGTCAATACTTCAGCTTGTTTGGATTTGTGTCAAGAATATTCCTCTGTGTCACTACGTTGATATTGACTTTTAATATACACTCAAGTAGGATCCAAAACTTTAACGTCAATACTTCAGCTTGTTTGGATTTGTGTCAAGAATATTCCTCTGTGTCACTACGTTGATATTGATTGTAATATACACTGAAGTAGGATCCAAAACTTTAACGTCAATACTTCAGCTTGTTTGGATTTGTGTCAAGAATATTCCTCTGTGTCACTACGTTGATATTGATTTGTAATATACACTGAAGTAGGATCCAAAACTTTAACGTCAATACTTCAGCTTGTTTGGATTTGTGTCAAGAATATTCCTCTGTGTCACTACGTTGATATTGATTGTAATATACACTGAAGTAGGATCCAAAACTTTAACGTCAATACTTCAGCTTGTTTGGATTTGTGTCAAGAATATTCCTCTGTGTCACTACGTTGATATTGATTGTAATATACACTGAAGTAGGATCCAAAACTTTAACGTCAATACTTCAGCTTGTTTGGATTTGTGTCAAGAATATTCCTCTGTGTCACTACGTTGATATTGATTGTAATATACACTGAAGTAGGATCCAAAACTTTAACGTCAATACTTCAGCTTGTTTGGATTTGTGTCAAGAATATTCCTCTGTGTCACTACGTTGATATTGATTGTAATATACACTGAAGTAGGATCCAAAACTTTAACGTCAATACTTCAGCTTGTTTGGATTTGTGTCAAGAATATTCCTCTGTGTCACTACGTTGATATTGATTGTAATATACACTGAAGTAGGATCCAAAACTTTAACGTCAATACTTCAGCTTGTTTGGATTTGTGTCAAGAATATTCCTCTGTGTCACTACGTTGATATTGATTGTAATATACACTGAAGTAGGATCCAAAACTTTAACGTCAATACTTCAGCTTGTTTGGATTTGTGTCAAGAATATTCCTCTGTGTCACTACGTTGATATTGATTGTAATATACATGAATTAGGATCCAAACTTTAACGTCAATACTTCAGCTTGTTTGGATTTGTGTCAATGGAATATTCCTCTGTGTCACTACGTTGATATTGAATTGTAATATACACTGAGTAGGATCCAAAAACTTTAAACGTCTATACTTCAGCTTGGTTTGGATTTGTGTCAGAATATTTCCTCTGTGGTCACTACGGTTGATAGTTGACTTTAATATTACACTCAAGTAGATCCAAAAAATTTAACGTCAAAGACTTCAGCTGATGTTTGGATTTGTGTCAAAAATATTCCTCGGTGTCACTACGTTGGACATTGACTTTAATATACACCTCAAGTAGGATCCAAAACTTTAACGTCAATACTTTCAGCTTTTTGGATTTGTGTCAAGAATATTCTCTGTGTCACTACGTTGATATTGATTGTAATATACACTGAAGTAGGATCAAACTTTAACGTCATTACTTCAGCTTGTTTGGATTTGTGTCAAAAATATTCCTCTGTTGTCACTACGTTGATATTGATTGTAAATATACAGTGACAGTAGGATCCAAACTTTAACGTCAATACTTCAGCTTGTTTGGATTTGTGTCCAAGAATAAGTCCTCGAGTTTTGGGGTTGTGTGGCACTACGTTGAATATTGTTGTAATATACACTGAAGTAGGATCCAAAACTTTAACGTCAATACCTTCAGATTGTTTGGATTTTGTGTCAAGAATATTCCTCCGTGTCACTACGTTGATATTGATTGTAATATACACTGAAGTGATCCAAAACTTTAACGTCACATACTTCAGCTTGTTTGGATTGTTGTGTCAAGAATATTCCTCTGTGTCACTAGTTGATATTGAACTTTAATATACACTCAAGTAGGATCCAAAATTGTAAAGTTCAATACTTCAGATTGTTTGGATTTGTGGTCAAGAATATTCTTCTGTGTCAATACGTTGATATTGATTGTAATATTCACTGAAGTAGGATCCACAACTTTAACGTCAATACTTCAGCTTGTTTGGTTTTGTTTTGCGTAGTCAAGAATATCTCCTCTGTGTCACTACGTTAGATATTGACTTTATATACACTGAGTAGGATCTAACAAAACTTAACGTCAATTTACTTCTGCTTGTTTGGATTTCGTAGTCAAAAATATTCTCTCTTGTGTCACTACGTTGATTTTGATTGTAATTACACTGAAGTAGGATCCACCACTTTAACGTCAATACTTCAGCTTGTTTGGATTTGTGGTCAAGAATATTCTACTGTGTCACTACGTTGATATGACTTAAAATACCACTGAAGTAGGATCCAAAAATTTAACGTTAATAACTTCAGCCTTGTTTGGATTTGTGTCAAGAATATTCCTCTGTGTCACTATGTTGATATTGATTGTAACATACACTGAATTAGGATGCAAAACTTTAACGTCAATATTCAGCTTGTTTGGATTTGTGTCAAGGAATATCCTCTGTGTCCACTACGTTGATTTGATTGTAATATACAATGAATTAGGATCCAAAACTTTAACGTCAATACTTCAGCTTGTTTGGATTTGTGTCAAGAATATTCTCTGTGCACTACGTTGATACTTGATTTGGTAATATTTTCACTGAAGTAGGATCCAAAATTGTAAAGTCAATACTTCAGCTTGTTTGGATTTGTGTCAAGAATATTGCTCTGTCGTCAACTACGTTGATATTGATTGTAATTATACACTGAAGTAGGATCCAAAATTGTAAAGTCAATACTTCAGCTTGTTTGGATTTTGTGTCAAGAATATTCTCTGTGTCACTACGTGATATTAATTGTAATATTCACTGAAGTAGGATCCAAAACTTTAACGTCAATACATTCCAGCCTTGTTTGGATTTGGTTAAGAATATTCACTCTGTGTCATCTAAGTTGATATTGACTTTAATCATACATGAAGTAGGATCCAAAACTTTACGTTAATACTTCAGCTTGTTTGGATTTGTCGTCAAGCATATATTCCTCTGTGTCACTACGTTGATTTGATTGATAACATACAACTGAAGTGGATGCAAAACTTTATCGTCAATACTTACAGCTTGTTTGGATTTGTGTCAAGATATTCCTCTGTGTCACTACGTTGATATTGTTGTAATATACACTAAATTAGGATCCAAAACTTTAACGTCCAATACTTCAGCTGTTTGGATTTGTGTCAAGAATATTCCTCTGTGTCACTACGTTGATATTGATTGTAATAATACCACTGAAGTAGGACTCCAAAACTTTAACGTCAAATACTTCAGCTTGTTTGATTTGTGTCAAGAATAATTTCTCTGTGTCACTACGTTGAATATTGACTTTATATACACTCTAGTAGGATCCAAAGAATTTAAAGTCAATACTTCAGCTTGTTTGGAACTTGTGTCATGAATATTCCTCTGTGTCAATTCGTTGACATTGACTTTAATATACACTCAAGTAGGATCCTAAACTTTAACGTCAATACTTCAGCTTGTTTGGATTTTGTGTCAAAAATATTCCTACTGTGTCACTACGTTGATATTGATTGTAATATACACTGAAGTAGGATCCACAACTTTACGTCCAATACTTCAGCTTTTTGGTTTTGTGTCAAGAATATTCCTCTGTGCACTACGTGATATTGATTGTAATATACACCTGAAGTAGGATCCAAACTTTAACGTCAATACTTCAGCTTGTTTTGGATTTGTGTCAAGAATTTTCTCGTGTCATACGTTGGTTGTTATTGATTGTTAATATCACTAGAAGTAGGATCCAAAACTTTAACGTCAATTACTTCAGCTGGTTTGGATAGATTTGTGTCAAGAATATTCCTCTGTGTCACATACGTTGATATTGGACTTTAATATACACTCAAGTAGGATCAAAATTGTAAAGTCAATTACTTCAGCTTGTTGGATTTGTGTCAAGAATATTCCTCTGTGATCACTACGTGATATTGTTGATTGTAATATACACTGAAGTAGGATCCAAAACTTTAACGTCAATACTTCAGCTTGTTTTAGGATTTTGTGTCAAGAATTATTCCTCTGTGTTCACTACGTTGAATTTGATTTGTAATATACACTGAACGTAGGATCCCACAACTTTAACGTCAATTACTTAAGCTTGTTTGGGATTCGTGTGTGTCAAGGTATTTCCTTCCTGTGGTCACTACGTTGGATATTCGACTTTAAATACACTGATGTAGGATCCAAAACTTTAACGTCAATACTTCAGCTTGTTTGGATTTGGTGGTTCAAGACATATTTCTCTGTGTTCACTACGTTGATATTGATTGTTATATACACTGAAGTGGATCTAAAACTTAACGTCAATACTTCAGCTTGTTTGGATTTGTGTCAAGAATATTCCTCTGTGTCACTACGTTGATATTGATTGTAATATTACACTTAAAGTAGGATCCAAACTTTAACGTCAATACTTCAGCTTGTTTGGATTTTGTGTCAAAGAATATTCCTCTGTGTCACTACGTTGTTATTGATTGTAATATACACTCTGAATTAGGATCCAAAAACTTTAACGTCAATACTTCAGCTTGTTGGATTTGTGTCCAGAATATTCCTCTGTGTCACTACGTTTGATATTGACTTTAATATACACTGAAGTAGGATCCAAAAACTTTAAACGTTTAATACTTCAGCCTTGTTTGGATTTGTGTCAAGAATATTCTCTGTGTCACTACGTTGATATTGATTGTAAACATACACTGAAGTAGGATGCAAAACTTAAAGTTCAATACTAAAGCTTGTTTGGATTTGTCGTCAAGAAATATTCTTCTGTGTCACTCGTTGATATTGATTGTTATAATACACTGAATTAGGATCCAAAAACTTGTAACGTCTAATACTTCTGCTTGTTTGGATGTGTGTCGAAGACTATACCTCTGTGTCATTACGTTGATATTGAATTGTATATACACTGAAGTAGGATCAAAACTTTAACGTCAATACTTCAGCTTGTTTGGATTTGTGTTAAGAATATTCCTCTGTTGTCACTACGTTGTATTGCACTTTAATATACAATCAAGTAGGATCCAAAAAATTTAAACGTCATTACTTCTGCTTGTTTGGATTTGTGTTCAAGAATATTCCTCTGATGTCACTACGTTGACATTACTCCTAATATTACACTCAAGTAGGATCCAAAAACTTTTAACGTCAATACTTCAGCTTGTTTGTGTTTCTGTGTCAAAAATATTCTCTGTGTCATACGTTGATATTGATTGTATTATTCACTGAAGTTGGAATCCACAACTTTAACGTCAATACCTTCAGATTGGTTTGGATTTGTGTCAAGAAATATTCCTTCTGTGTACTACTGTTGATAGTTGATTGTAATATACACTGAAGTAGGATCCAAAAACTTTTACGTCAATACTTCAAGCTTGTTTGGATTTGTGTCTAATGAATATTTCCTCAGTGTCATTTCGTTGATATTGATTGTAATATACACTGAAGCTAGGATCCAAAACTTTAAACGTCATACTTCAGCTTGTTTGGATTTGTGTCAAGAATTATTCCTCTGTGTAACTAGCGTTGATATTGACTTTAATTACACTCAAGTAGGATCCAAAATGGTAAAGTCATATACTTCAGCTTGTTTGGGATTTGTGTCAAGATATTCCTCTGTTTCTACTACGTTGATATTGATTGTAATATACACTGAGAGTAGGATCCAAAAAACTTTAGACGTCAATACTTCAGATTTGTTTGGATTTGTGTCAAGAATTTCATCTGTGTCACTACGTTGATATTGATGTTAATATACATGATGTAGGATCCACAACTTAACGGTCCAATACTTCAGCTTGTTTTGGATTTGTGTCAAGAAATATTCCTCTGTGTCACTACGATGATATTGACATTATTATACACTGACAGTAGGATCCAAAACTTTTAAATTCATAACTCTCAGCTTGTTTGGATTTGTGTCAAGAATATTCCTCTGTGTCACTACGTTGATTATTGATTGTTTATATACACTGAAGTAGGATCCTAAAAACTTTAACGTCAATACTTCAGCTTGTTTTGGATTTGTGGTCAAGAATATTCCTCTGTGTCATACGTTGATAATGATTGTAATGTACACTAATGTAGGATTCCTCAAAACTCTTAACGTCAATACTTCAGCTGTTTGGATTGTGTCAAGATATTCCTCTGTGTCACTACGTTGATATTGATTGTTTTATACACTGAATTAGGATCCCAAAAACTTTAAGTCAATACTTCAGCTTGTTTTGATTTGTGTCAAGAATATTCCTCTGTGTCTCTCGTTGATATTGATTTAATATTACAACTGAAGTAGGATCCAAAAACTTTAACGTTATACTTCAGCTTGTTTGGATTTCTTTGTCAAAGAATATTACTCGTGTCACTACGTTGATATTGATTGTAACATAACCACTGAAGTAGGATGCAAAACTTTAACGTCAATACTTCAGTTGTTTGGATTTGTGTCAAGAATATTCCTCTGTGTCACTAACGTTGATATTGATTTGTTAAATATACACTGAATTAGGATCCAAAACTTTAACGTCAATACTTCAGCTTGTTTGGATTTGTGTCAAGAATATTCCTCAGTGTCACTACGTTGAGATTGATTGTAATATACACATGGATGGTTAGGATCCAAAACCTTTATACCCGTCAATACTTCAGCTTCGTTTGGATTTGTGTCAAGAATATTCCTTCTGTGTCCACTAACGTTGATATTGACTTTTATATACACTTCAAGTGGGAACCAAAAAATTTAAGTCAATACTTCAGCTTGTTTTGGATTTGTGTCAAGAATATTCCTCTGTGTCACTACGTTGATATTGATTGTTACATACACTGAAAGTAGGATGCAAAACTTTAACGTCAATACGTCAGAGTGTTTGGATTTGTGTCAAGATATTCATCTGTGTCACTTCGTTGATATTGATTGTAATATACACTGAAGTAGGATCCATAAACTTACGTCAATACTTCAGCTTGTTTGATTTGTGTCAAGAATTATTCTCTGTGTCACACTTCGATGATATTGATTGTAATATACACTTGAAAGTAGGATCCAAAAATTTAACGTCAATACTTCAGCTTGTTTGGATTTGTTGTCAAGAATTATTCCTCTGTGTCACTTACGTTGATATTGACTTTAATATTACACTCAAGTTAGGACAATAAATTTATCGTCAATAATTCAGCTTGTTTGGATTTGTGGCAAGAATATTCATATGTGTCATAACGTTGATACTTGATTGTATTATACACTTAAAGTAGGATCAAAACTTTAACGTCAATACTTAGCTTGTTTGGAATTTGTGTCAAAGAATAATTCGCTCTGTGTCACTACGTTGATATTGATTGTATATACACTGACTAGGAATCCAAAACTTTATCGTCAATACTTCCTGCTTGTTTGGATTTGTGTCAAGAATATTCTCTGTTTCAATACGTTGATATTGACATTATTATACACTGAAGTAGATTCCAAAACTTTAAAGTTAATACTTCAGCTTGTGTTGGATTTGTGTCAAGAATATTCCTCTGTGTCACTACGTTGATATTGATTGTAACATACACTGAAGTAGGATGCAAAACTTTAACGTCAATACTTCTGCTTGTCTTGGATTGTGTGTCAAGTAAATATTCCTCTGTGTCACTACGTTGGATATGGGACTTTTATTAATATACACTCAAAGTAGGATCCAAAACTTTAACGTCAATACTTCAGCTTGTTTGGGATTTGTGTCAAGAATAATCCTCTGTTTCACTACGTTGATATTTGATTGTAACATACACTGAAGTAGGATCCATAACTTTAACGTCAATACTTCAGCTTGTTTGGTTTTGTGTCAAGAATATTCCTCTGTGTCACTACGTTGATATTGTTTTCAGCTTTGCTAAGATCCAAATATGTGCAGTTGTAACTTTTTTAAAGTATTAATTATTGCCAATTTCTTGTATTGTGTACCAATAATAGGGATATTGAATATTAATATAATTATTTAACATTATTTGTAGTTTCATTCAATATTTATTATTACTAATTTTTACTTGACCAATGTACGATCGTAACCTAAATATTTTGATTGATGAATAACTATTGTACTTAGTGATAAACTTACAGATTAAACATAAGTAGTACAATTTTTAATTGTAATTTAACTTTAATTTAACCTATCTTACCTAATTATTGCCAGGAAATATTACCTAACTGAAGAATACATGAATAGATTTTGAAGCTTTATAAAAATAAAATAAATTAAATTTGTAAAAACTAACCCAAAACTAACTATATTAAACAATAACATAGATAGTTGTGTTACTTGTAAACTTATTTCAAGACTAAATCACTTCGCTAAAAGTAAGTGTATCGGAAGAAAAACTGTCCTAGCAGAACCCTATGTCCATCTTACCTCCATAAGTCTTATAAGACGAATTGCAGTAACAGGACAAATAGATTTTCTTTCTCTCTCTCTTAAGAAAACTGTTATTTTACTCGTATTACGATCTGTATAACATTGGAAGTAACAAACACGATTTGTTGTTTTTTACGCAATACTTTCATTTTATTAAAATATCAAAAACAGTTTGATTGTATTTGTTTAACTACAAACTACAATGAGACATAAAAGTAATGTCGAACCTAAAACTATACAAGGCTGATATTTGTTTGAGTCAGTCTGATTGTTAATCAGATTATTTTTGCAAACAGCAAATATTAACCACCTTCACATTTAACCAAGTTACTTAAAGACTATACGAACTTATCAAAACTAGGCAAGTACTGAAATTAAAAGAACTATATATAAACTACCCGAGACTTTTCACGTGATCTACTATTGAATAGCAGGTTCGAAATAGGCATACCCTTTTTAATGGCATAATAAACAGACTACTTTATTATGTACTTTTAAAATAATTAGTACTTAAATATAAAAAGTAATGTAAGGGTTCCACTGAAGTCGGAGAATGAAAAAGGTAAAAAGTAGCAATTACATTCAAATCTCTTTCTTTGTAACATTATACAATATTTGAATGTATAGCTCCAGCAACTTCAGTAACACTTGAACAATTTTAGGCATAAGTGGATAAATTCCATGATAATTTTTAAGTAGAGGCCTAAGTAGAGAAATAAATTATATGAAAGCACTTATATTAAAATAAAATTGTATTTTATTATCTAAATGTTAGCACTAAACAGCTTTTACACTTTCAACTGAATTTCGACAAAGTGGCTGAAACAGTTGTTTACGTGCACAGTTTATAAGACATTAAGTATACAGTGCTTGATCAATAGTGTAATACATGTAGCAAAGACAAAGTCTATATATGTTTTCCTTCGGATTGCGTCAGTGATGATTTGTAAACGTGTAATGCATTGTAAATGCTAGTTAAACATTGCCTTAAACCAACATCAATGAAGGAAGCTGTGAATGTGTTCACCTAAGTTGCTCTAAACTGAGGGGCTTCTTCAATGGACAACTTTATCAGTTTAATACAGTTTGTATTAATCCTTAAATGCTGTGTACAACTTTTATATGATAGAGAATTGCTTTATCCTTAAAGTATAAACCTCCCGTAATCAGATAAGAAACTTGATTCAGTTAGTCAATTAAATAGTTTCTGAACTGTGTAAACGTAACTAATCAAAGACTTTTCAACTTGTTTGGATGAAACCTTGCTCAATTATAACTTTTTGACAGATATATGACCAAAATGATAAGTTGCGGAAGCCGATTTTACTTAAAATTATACTAGTCTTGACATAAACAGTTCAAACGTGTATTATTTGTTTTTTTTATGAAACACAATTAATATAAGATTTAAAAAATACTCTGCAAGAAATGTAAATCAAATTATAATTCCAATTATAAGCAACAATTTTCAAATTCTGTAGATGATATTTCAGACTGCCAGAAAATTCTATGTACAAACGAAGAGATACATGTAAAAAGGGTTACAATAATAACCATCCGGTTTTTATAGTTGCTACACTAATATTTCTATACTGCGGTTTCACTGAGTACCGCCCTTCTCTTAAAATGCACTAATCAAAGTTAAAAATCGTGTAAAAGCGCTAATGATTAACCAATTGACTATTAAATTTAATATCCAAATTTAATAGCTGACTTTTGTTATTGTTAGCACTTGTGATACGATTTATATGCATAGATTACATGTAAGTTTTGCCAAACTTGTCTTTAAATTTGTTATATTTCTTTATTTATCTATTTATCTGCAGCATTATGGAGCATGTTGCCAAATATAATTTAACAAAATGAAATATAATTTTAAGAACCTAAAAAAAGTTAGTTAAAATTATATTTTATGCCCGTCAGATGTAAGAAAGCGTATTAAATAAATGTTCTCTTTCTTCGGCTCTGACAAATTCTTAATTTATTATACCCTGCCGTAGAATAGTGAATGTTCCGATATCCTCTATGACCCCAGATATTATATGTGAGAGGCCAGTGTTCAGTATTGCATATTATATTCTTGATTGTAGTTTCGTTGAAAAAGCCTGCATTGCGAGTACTTTTGCGACCTGGTTGTTTTGTGTCGTCTAAAGGAAATTTCAGTACCATTCACAAAACTTCCATCACATAAATATAGATCCTCTCTTTCAGATGAAGTGCGTGTTAAGGAAAAGGAGTGACAGATTCAGTGAAAGCTTTTCTTAACTTATTCATTGTTTTCGAGGGACTAGAAAGAAGTATAGATATGATCAACTATTATCTTACCTTTCTAAACCTGCGTTTCTTGCTCCGATAAATGAAACGGCGAATGCAAATATAGCTCGTCTTGTCTGGCAGGAGAAATTATCTCATGGAATCTCTGAGTAATAAATTCTCTAAATTATTCCAAAAACAAATTTTTCAGTAATTTATACCTTCATATTTTAAGTGAGCATGGAGAACTAACTCGGTACAGGGTGGTTTTTAATGGACCACTGTAGTGATCTATAAATATAAATATGACAGGAAAATTTAAATGAGGAACATTATTTTTAGAGGGGCAACCAACATTTTTGTGGGTATTTAAAAATTCCCTTATGATACAGTAGAAGGCGTTGCAAAATTTGTACTAGAGTGAAAGTTAAATAGTCATAAAACTTATTGATCATGTTCGTGTAGTTGTTTGTTTTATTTAAAAACTTAAATGTAGAGACCAAGATTGTGTAAAAGTGTAATTAGAAGATTAATGTTAATAAAAATGTGTCAGAAGTATGTATGGAAATAATTGTATACAAAATGTTGTTGATCTGCATAGAAACCCAAACTAAAAACCAAAGTTTTGGATCTGAAAGTATAAAATGATTTATTAAATTTAAATCGATTCAGGTGGATTTCATAAATTTGTAAGGCGATAATTTTATAAATATCTTTTTATAACCCGATGGTTCATAATGAGTACTGACAAACTTGAGTACAGAATTGAGTAATGACAGACACTGTTCTAATTTCATATGGTTTATATTAACGTTAAAATTAGTGAACTAAAGAACAATTTACAAGAACAAAACATGGCATGGTAATAAGCAGTAACGCTTGGAAAGTTTTTCAATGATTAACTCGTTTTTCAACTAACTCAAGTTCCGGAGTTGTTGATTAATTGTGTGGAGAGACGCGCGAAAACGACATTAAGTCAACTTGCGTGGGGCTCTTTCTATATTTTCTTATTCACTAATTAAAACTTATCCTAAACTCAATTTTTACAACTCAAAATACAAAAAAGTAAATTACACTGTTAGAATGTTAAAACTAAAATTCCAAATTTATTTAATAGATTGCTAAAATTGGTTGAAATGCAATTTTTTAATGTAAATAAATGATTTGAATGATTTAAATGATTTGGGTTCACTAAAAAACTTTTCATAAAACATAATTTATTTGAAAGAATAAGGTTATTAGTATTCATATTGAATTTAATTTATCAGTAAATTCTATTCTAATTGTTATATATTGTAACAAAAATAAGGTTACACTACCTATATAACAAAGTTTCAGTTCTTCAATAAAAATGTATAAAAAACTTAGAGTGTGAGCATCAAACAATATTCTGAAACAATGGCAACAACTAAAAGTACCGTAACGCTGATCAGTAAATGACGACGAGCAGCGCTGCACTGAAATGATCGATTGACACTCAACACCTTTATTAAATCTCTGTATTAAGGTCTGTCATACATTCACGTCGATTTTTTATTTCAAAGAAACATTTTAGTAATTTAATAAAACCTATAAAACCAAAATATTTTAATATTCTACGCTATTAAATTTATTTATTTCCTCCATATTTCACACTATTGGAAATCTTTCTATTATTTTGTGATGTTTTAGTGGAATATTTAGATATTTTTGTTTTAAAATGTGTTGGTTTAGGAAATAGTATCTTCAGTATAGATATTACATGTGAGATCTTATTAACCAAAACAAATGTAAGTATGATATCTAACTCGAGTGATGTCAGATTGTTTGCATTCATGTCATGCATATTCAAGTGGCTTGCTATGAAGCGATATATCTTGGCTTAACTAAGGTCCAGTTATGTACGGTCATTGATGATTCCGCATTGTTATAGTGACTCTGAAATATTAAGTTATATTTACATTAATATGTACGTCTCTCAACAAAGTAATTATATTTAATAGAAACACAAATAACATTCCATTTATGATACGTATATTTTAATTTATTGTTATTGCGGTCACGTGACTAATGTTGCAATTTTAGTTAAAACAACAGCTACTTTTAGGGATTTGTACGTTTAATCGTCAAATTATCACAATAAAACTGATCGGACTAAAAATTCTAAGTATTAGTTACGTGACTCAAAATTATTCGAAGACATGAGTACGGAAGTTTGAAACAAGAATTAAAAATAGAAAAAAGTTTGCAAAATTATGAATGTAATGGTGTTTAATTCATAGAAATATGTCACATACCTATTGAACCCACGGTAGTACGGGTCAGATGCAGTGAGGTGAGTGGGGGGGGGGGGGGGGGGGAGGGAAAACGTTTGTGATGTGTCTGAAGAAGATAGCCTCGCTATCGAAAGGCCTCACAAAACAATAAAAGTTTTAAATATTGGTTTTATGTTTTTCATGTAATTTAACATGTTTATTATTACACATTTCAGTATTTTAACGTTATTACATCATAAATTACCTTAAAACGAAGGAACTCAAGTCTAACGTACTCGGAAAAAACAGAGGCTACGAACAAACACACTTTCAAAGTTTTTCAACGATTAACTTTAAAGCTCCTGCGTTTTTTACTAATTGACTGAAGTTGCAGGGTGATGTGGAGAGTCTCGCGAGAAACGACATTCAGCCAACTTGTGTCGAGCCCTCTTTATCTTTCTTTATTTCCTAATTAACTTATGCCAAATGTTATAACCCTTTTAATTCCAAAATAAACCATACATATAAAATGGTTTTTCAACTAATATATTACTTCAAATATTTATTTAAGTAAGGACCATGAATAGTTATCTAAAGAGTATATCATGTGTATTGAAGGTTATATCTGATATATTATGTATTTGCATTAGAGACACTATATTTTAAAGTTTTACATAATTTTTCAATGAAGTTACAAGTACATTAACTTAGTTGAATGGGCGAGAACTGAAAATAGCTGCACCCTCAGTTCTATAAGTTATCATAAAACTTTTTTTCTCGTACTAAGTACGAGTAGATCTTATAAGGGGTTCATGGTGATGAAAAAGAAAGGTGCAAGTAAAGCTACGCCTGCTGTATTATCTCTCTCTCTCTCTCTCTCAAATTATGTTATTCGAATTGAAGAAGTAAGTGAATCTATTAAACTTTAACTAACAGATAAAAATAACTTACATCTGCAGTGTTTATGTCAGAGCCATCACAATGTGGTATGTACTAATAGTGATTAACCTGAGTAGTTACGTACCTTCACTGTGGACAACTCTTGCTGGAAACTATTAACAAAGGAATGAATTTATTAAGATCTATTAAGTTCCACATTTATACCCTACTCTGCTCTGACCTTCATCTGTAATGATATGTCAGAGCCATCACAATGTGGTATGTACTAATAGTGATTAACCTGAGTAGTTACTGTACCTTCACTGTGGACATATCTTGCTGGAAACTGTTAACAAAGGAATGAATTCATTAAAGTCTATTAAGTTTTACATTTACATCCTACTCTGCTCTGACCTACATCTGTGATGTTTATGTCAGAGCTATCACAATGTGGTCTGTACTAATAGTGAGTAACCTGAGTTGTTACTGTACCTTCACTGCGGACAACTCTTGCTGGAAACTATTAATAAAGGAATGAATTCATTAAAGTCTATTGTTTTACATTTACATCCTACTCTGCTCTGACCTACATCTGTAATTTTTATGTCAGAGCCTTATATATATATATTCTTTATATATTATTGAATCAAATTATATTTTTGGATTCATTGTGTTTCTTTATTAGAACTACTTGCTTCACAGCCTTTTTAATAATAAATTTGTATACTTATAAGAAAGTTGGGAGCAGAAATTCAGATGTTGCAGCTAGTCCAATTAACAGCTAATTTACGATATTAATACCAGGAAACGGTTTCTTTGGTTAGTATTATTGTATGTGGATGAATGTCAGAAGATCGTAGGGGCACTTAATATTCCTAATAAAAAACCTTGATCTTCTTATTCTTTTTGTTAATTGTACTTAATATATCCTTGTGAGTCTACAATTTATATTCCTATCTCTCAGATTAGATACAATTTTAATTTGTTCATTACTAGAAAATAAAATATCATCCAGTATAATCTTTAGGCTGAATTTGTCAGTTAGTCAATTCACGATATGAATTCATCGCTATAGTAATTATTTTTTATCGTTGATACACGTTGACCTTTTGAAATCTATTCATAATGCAGCTATTATAAATTCAAAACAATATCGTATGGTATAACATAAAAGTTTTAAATAAATATGTTGTTACACACCGCTTAGAAATATTGCTATTATAATAAATCCTTTGAATATGTTTGCTCTACTGTGGGACATGCCCGGTCAAGTGATCTTTAACCAAAAAGTATGAACTAGTAGTTTGAGGTTGGGTCTAATATCTTCAACTTCCTTTTCTTTCTTTTCCATTGACGTATAACTTTTGAAAGTTGTTTAATTGATAGAGCTGTTCCTTGCAAAATGAGAAATCAACTTGGACAGACAAACGTCAAACAATAAATAAGAAACAACTCAAGTTGCCTCACAAACAATCTTCGTACTCCACATAAGAAATTTTATTTTTTTTCTATGTTTAATACCAAGTTTTAGTGAAGCTTGCCAAAAACTTATTGTTGAAAACAGTTGACGTTTATTATGAAAGATACAATGAATATAATGCAGTTAGAACTTCAAAATGCAGACGCCAGTACGATACAAATTTCAAATTTGTATAATTTACGTTGCTAAATTTTTTTCAAACATATATCCTCACTGCCCTAACTAAAGCCCAGTATGACCTTAAACAGCGTTTAATACTTGCACAGTATCGTAATTAAGATGTTCTAATATCAAATAGTATAGAACTGGTTTTAAAATCCTTCAACGCATCTTAGTTTATTATAAATTCAATAATTCCTTTTTAATTAAAAAAAAATATATTCAATTATTACTACCTATTCTATTATTGATTTTAACGACAGCTTTACTTTTTACCATTAAGACACAAATACGAGTACAAAAATATTTTCCCTATGAACTCTGGATAAAAAAAAATATTTTTTTTTTCATTGTATAGTCAAAGTTGACAAAAAAATTCACCCTGTAACCGCCTTGTGGTGCCTAGTGACACATCAGTTCATGCAGTATTTACTCAGCAAGTATACTGCACTTAATTACTTAATTACTTGGGTTGGTAAGGATTAATAGAGCCATAGTAATTTATTTAAATAAACCAACCTTCAGACAAAAATGAATGTAAATAAGTTTTTATTAGTATATATAAGAATTAAATCTCTTCGTGGATTGCGTATGTCAGGGGAAATCTGTCCAAACTGACTCATGTCTTGCCTCTAAGTCTTACAAGACGAATTGCAGTAACAAAACCATTTGACTTTCTCTTTCTCAGCAAAAATATAATTTTACTCTTACTTATATCTATAATATAGTGGCGCTTAGAAAAAAAGTTAAGTTTTTACGCAATGTTGGATTAAAAAAACAGGTATGTGAAATAGTATTTAGTGTTTATTAATTATTAAACACATTCTGATTCTACAAATTGCTATTAAACACACACACACACACACACACACACACACACACACACACACACACACACACATATATATATATATATATATATATATAATTTCAATATGTATATACATATTTTGTTAAATATTTTTATTCATAAGGAGTAAATGGGTGGAAGGGTTACTTACACGTATGTATGTATCCAGTCAGATTTTTGTTATGTGCACGTCGTTGCGAATGTAGAAGCCAAACAAATATTTTAATTAACACATTCACCTCAGTTAATAGATAGTTAGAGTGTTCAATCATGTACATAGAAGTATTCTCATACATATTTTAATTGTTATTGTGTATTATTATGACATACCAGACAAATTTACACTTAAAATATAAATCTCGTAGAGATAGGTTTTTAAATTATTATATTATTATTGTGTATATGTTACACTCAGAACATGATATACATTATCTTTTTGTAATTCGTACAAAAAAAAAAATTAATGACAATGACAGTGATATAATTTTTGTCAATAATTTTTGAAGCTTTAATAATGTTTTTGCACTAATAAATATCCTATGATTGTTTCTCAAACATACCCCTTTTCTGCTTTTCATTTCTACAATCTGCCTATTCCCTAAACACTTTAGATCTGAGTGGAAAAGTTACCAAGGAGAGTAAGAGAAAGAGTACATATAATAAGGGTGGGGACCCGTCTATATTACGTACACCGTTCATCACTGGATTGTGCTCTTGATAGGTGGATCTGTTTGAAGCCTTTATTAACCAGCTTCTGGAGACTGTTAACAATCATACAAATGTAAACTCCACTTTGTAGTGTGTGCATACCCTACCACTAAACTGTGCATCACTGGATTGTGCTCTTGATAGGTGGATCTGCTTGAAGCCTTTATTAACCAGCTTCTGGAGACTGTTAACAATCATACAAATGTAAACTCCACTATGTAGTGTGTGCATACCCTACCACTAAACTGTGCATCACTGGATTGTGCTCTTGATAGGTGGATCTGCTTGAAGCCTTTATTAACCAGCTTCTGGAGACTGTTAACAATCATACAAATGTAAACTCCACTTTGTAGTGTGTGCATACCCTACCACTAAACTGTGCATCACTGGATTGTGCTCTTGATAGGTGGATCTGTTTGAAGCCTTTATTAACCAGCTTCTGGAGACTGTTAACAATCATACAAATGTAAACTCCACTTTGTAGTGTGTGCATTCCCTACCACTAAACTGTGCATCACTGGATTGTGCTCTTGATAGGTGGATCTGCTTATAGCCTTTATTAACCAGCTTCTGGAGACTGTTAACAATCATACAAATTTAAACTCCACTTTGTAGTGTGTGCGTTCCCTACCACTAAACTGTGCATCACTGGATTGTGCTCTTGAAAGGTGGATCTTTTGAAGCCATTATTAAGCTGCATTTGGAGACTGTTAAAAGTCATACAAATGTAAACTCCACTTTGTAGTGTGTGCATACCTTACCAATAAACTGTGCATCACTAGATTTTGCTCCTGAAAGGTTGAGCTGTCGGAGCTTTAATTAAGCGGGTGTTATCATTAAAAAAAATTAAAGACTCTTTCAACCACGTTTCTCTTACTCTGTTTTGCAGAACTAATCAAGTAATCTGTGACCAGCGGAGTAGTATAATATTAGCATTATTCAATTCATTAGCTTGTATACAGTATGTGTGTGTTACATAATACTCATCATTTGACATTATGAAATAACTTACCCTGAATAATTAGAGAATGTATAAACTACTTGTATAAATCATTGCAATATATCGTAAACAAATCCAGCTGTATCTTATAGTACATTGATACCATGACGGGCCCTATGATATGGGCATCTAAAATTTTGATGCAATGTCCTCAAAATTCGAAATGTCTTATTTTCTTTTACTTAGAACATTTTCGTTACTTACAGCATGACATTTTGTAAACATAATTCTTCTGCATTGATAAGGTCTTCTAATAGTCTTTCTTTCTTTCTTTATAGAGAACGATCCCCTTTTAAATCGGATCCTAACCTTCCTCGTGGATCACAACCATAACTATGAGTAACTCATTTCGTTAAGAAGCATTTTAAATTAAAAAAATAAAAGTAGAAAATAATAAATATTTTAAAGAAACCATCCCAAGCAGTGAGCAGATACGCATTATTTCAATTAAATCTAGAGAGGGCTTTATAGCCATAACTCCTCCTCTTTAATAAGAAGAATTTTTACTAGAAACATTTTTAATTTCATCTAAGATTTCAAATCAAAAACGAGTTTTTATTCTTTTCAGAGTAATTCATCAACATATTCATTATATTCTCTCAACGACTGTAAAAATTCACAAGTATTTACCAATTAAAATTATTAATAAATAATTACATTTTCTCGAAATTAATATACATTTCTTAAAATGTTACTCGTATTTTCAAGATTTTATAAGACACTAGCTCGTACTGATAGATTCGCACGCAATTTTCAAAATTGAAATCCTTATACTTCATAGTAAAAGCTTTTATGATGTAATATTAAGGAGTTCACGGAAACGTTACATTGAAGTCTGAATATAAAAAGTTCCATTTTACATATAATTACGTACTTCAATTCACTCTAAAAGTATAACTGTACCTTATACTTTATATTCACATTGCCAGTTGGAATAACAGAAGAGTATATTGTTACTTGTACCTTAGCAACTGTATATTGTTACTTTTACCTTAGCAACTATATTGTTACTTGTACCTTAGCAACTGTAACAACATTATATACTTTATTTCAAGTCGGCATTGAGAACAAACTCAAGTGTTTAGTGTATGGAAAATATGTTTTAATTTCTTTCCAGTCTCTGCTGGTTGTCAGTGGATAAATAAGATTTTTAAATGCTTCTCGGTGCTGTTTATTACAAATCGACGAAAAGGTGTATTGTATAAAAATATGTATTGGAAGGAAAAATAAATTGAACTTAACTATACAAGTGTGTAGTATTTAGATAAGTAGTATATCTTACACAGAAGTAAATGCATTTGTCATCCATATACAAATAAAGAGTACAAGTAATATTTAAATATAAAACAGCAACTGAATATACACATTACGGTTTAATGAGTACGCCGAGAGAATGGTCGATAAACCACTCGACCCCAACTCCCATGTAATAAATTCACACCTTTATCAAGTTCTAATAATCAATTCTAAACGTATCGTCCGTCTGTAGTACACAACATTACATTTGAACATATTGTATTGAACTTAAGTATCAGATGAATTAAACATTGTCAATAAATATGTATAATATTATTTGCCAATAAATGTTTAGTTTGTTATATAATTTCCATTTTTTAAATAAATATATTTAATGAATAAGGCAACAATACTTGTCAATAAATATGTATCGCATTGTTTCGTATAACTAATACATATTTAATTTGTTACATAGCTTCAATGTTCATTTAAATTATATTTAATGAATAAGGCAAAAATACTTGTCAATAAATATGTATCGCATTGCTTGGTATAACTAATACATATTTAATTTGTTACATAGCTTCAATGTTCATTTAAATATATTTAATGAATAAGGCAAAAATACTTGTCAATAAATATGTATCGCATTGCTTGGTATTACTAATACATATTTAATTTGTTACATAGCTTCAATGTTCATTTTAAATATATTTTATGAATATGGCAAAAATACTGCCAGTGTAGAAGAAATTTGCCCATAGACTTTATTTTTATACTACCACAATCTTGTTCTTTTCAAACATTACTTGATAAAAACTTGAAGACCAGTGATAGCTTGTCCATTAATTTGTAAAAAAAAAACAAATAAACTAAAGAATGTACAAACTAAAGAATATTTGACATTCATATATTTTAGTTAAAAATTCCTAATTTCATATTTATGTAGGCTTAAACGGCCATGCATGAGAATAATCGATAGATATTTTATGAAAGCAATAAACATAACTTGATCTTGAAAATCGTTGCGTGGTTCTAATAAGAAATTGGGTAAATATAGATAAAAAAAGGAAAGAATTTGTATTTATTAGAATGTAAGGATTGAAAGTTAGATCATTGTATTGCCAGAAATATAGACGGTAACGGGAGAATCGGAAAGTGGGCAATAACAGGAAATGATAAGATAATAGTAGCTGGTACCCACAATACTAACCCATTTAATTCTCACTACTACCTGCTCTGGGAAGTGAGGACAGAATAGAAGTCTCACCAACCACCTACACCTCTACTGGTTACCTTTTCCAGCTATAAACAAATACTAACATTGGATAGCTGCCTATTGAACACTTTTTAAGTTGTTGTTTTCCATTAAAGCATATATACTAACGGAGATTCTTATTGCGATGGTGCAGACGGTATTTAGTCGTTGTATTTTATTTTTTCTTTTACTTTTTTTATTTTATCTTTTAATCAAAGAACTTTGAGATTCATTTTATAAAAACAGGATAAGAATAAATGATATTTGTAAAGAAATTGTAAGTGCTTAAATTCTTACGATATTTCCTTGTCAGACTCAAAGGAAATTAGTTAATTAAGAATATTTTTGTGAGAGATAAATGAAGGAAATGGCATTTTAAATTTATAAACATGTAATTATCTTAAGTAGTAATTTAATAAAACATTTTTTACATATTTCTGTAAAACAGTAGTAGCACTTAACATTATAAATAGTTTTTAAAAAGTGGTATTCACTGAAATTATGAATTATTTATAATTCTTAAGTTACTATAATTCTTCTTGGAGTGTTCCAAAGTATATTTTACTACGTTTTATAGATTTAGAGAAGTATATATTTTAATGACCTAGGACTCTGTTAAAAAATTTGTCCAAACAAAAAGCGACTGCACATCCAATGAACTTAGTTCTTTGATACAACCAAACTTTTTTCTAAGTGATCGGGTCCTTACGAACGACGATAAAAATATCAATATTTTGTGATCGTTGAGTTAAACTTATGAAACATGTAATGATATACAAATGATAATAGTAAATTATTTCTTTATTATGGAAATACACGACCATTAAAAACCTATCTTCCCCATAGTTATGCACATAAAATCTTCTTATCTAGAATATAGAAGTTATAGAATTTTCTGTTATATTAAAATCATAGTACGTTGATATAGCAGCATTATCAACACGGTCTAAAGTGATAATCTGAGTTTATTACAATCTATGCTTCCAAATGCAACTAAGAAATTGCAGATTTGATAAAGTTAAAAATAGCTCTTTAAAATTCTATGTTTTGTTGTTACCAGTAGAGGATCAACTGAATCTTTTAATGGAAAAGATATTTTTTATACTTCCACATGATTTAAAAAGCGCTTTCACCGGTTAAGGCATCATCAGTTTGATATTGTTTACAGAAGTAACATATGTGTATAATAGAATAAACATTATGATAAAATAGAATAAAATTTAAAACTAACTGTAAAGACCAAAAAACTAATAAATTATATAAATTAGTTGTTTTTAAACAAATGATATATCAATTTACAAAAATAGAAAAGTTTCAAAGAGTAAAATACAGTTTTCATAACTAATTTTTTGTCTGTTTCAAACATTTTTAAAATACGCCAACATTGTCAGATAAGAAATCACATGATTGTTCACAACATTAGTTCAAAAAACGTTAATATTTATTTCAAGAGATAAATCCAACCATTTTAGGTTTTTAATACAAATATTTACAACCAAAGTTTACGGAATTTTACGCGCGAATCAGAAAGGTTCCTTTATTCGTGATAAAGTTAACAATCAGCACTTTTTCCAACTAATGCCAAATTATAGGAATACTAATATTATATTAAATCTCGCGTCGTACTGACAAACATAACTAAAGCCCTAAATTGTCCAATGATTACTGCAGATTTTTAAATGGAAAAATTTAGGAATGAGCGAATGTAATTGTACTATTTGGTAATATAGAATTGATATACATTAAGGATTAATAATATTAATCGCAGATTAAGATGAAGGAGTTACAAGTTACCGAAATGGGCGCAGTAAAATGCAACAGGACCTGTTCCAACTAAAGTAACCCCTGGACTACTATGTGCAAATCTCTCTACATTACTAGATAGTAAAAATAAAAAGGAAGCCTTAATTAAGCTACAGTTAGAGAGTTGTAACATGTGGAAATGCTAAATCCCGCTACATAGGATTTTAATTAAACTACATTCCTTTCTTAGTCTCGCTCTTTTAATGAACTTACTCTTGTAATATATAGCTGACATTAATCTCAATATAAAAAGATGGTATTAGATTAGACTATAATCACTTGTTTATTATTAGCGAAGTGTAAGAAACTTGATGATTGACTTAGAAATTTTGTGTGTGTGTCGTTGTTGTAGTAATAAGGAATGTTTAAACTTGATAGTAGTAAAAGATTGTGGTACATTTTTACTACCGCTGCCTTTCCCAAAGAAAGACAGCTCCAGACGACGTTAAGAGTTTCTAAACAATTATTAACGCTTTATTAAGACGATAACTACATTCAAGTTGCGTGCAGCAATTATTATAATTATTGAAAAATTAAATTAGTCATAACCAATTAAATACATCTATACATATAAAAGTGATCAAATAAAATCATATAACACTTAACAACACTTGTGAAAGACGACTTATTGCGATTTCAAAAGCCTCTGTTGGATTTTCCTCTGAGTGTGAAGCGGAAAAGCAATTATTGTTACAATTCGTTTAGAAAGCTTTCACTTTGGCAAAACGGGATGTAAGTATTAACAGGGTTCATCCTTTTGTAACATATTGATAAGTGTTGAAAATAATATAAA
Source organism: Homalodisca vitripennis (assembly GCF_021130785.1). Taxonomy (NCBI): domain Eukaryota; kingdom Metazoa; phylum Arthropoda; class Insecta; order Hemiptera; family Cicadellidae; genus Homalodisca; species Homalodisca vitripennis. Next base: position 64,647 of record NW_025778316.1, read on the forward strand.
AGTTGCCATTTAAATATTGGTTAGTTTAATAATCTTATACTATCATACCATCGTGGTACATTGTGTTATTGCTAAATTTCTTAAAAGACAAAAAACATGGAAACAAATTACTTAATAAAATAGTTATAGTTTTTAAAGTATAAAATTTGGGGAAAATTATTTAAATAGCCTCAAATTCTAATTGCCTAAGGATGAACAAGAATGTAAATTATAGGTTTACGTGCATGGGGTTAGAGCTTTGATACGTTTTATAATAGTTTTTTATATCTCAAATAATTTCACGGTTTATTGAAATGAAAATTCAAGATTGGTTTTTATACAATTTAAAAAATTCATTCAACCTCTTTATAAACAGTTTTGGATTACGCCTAGTTTTAGGATACGCCTATATAACTTCATTTAATGCAAACAACCTCTGCTTTTAAGACTTTATTTTTTCCTATCTTTAGAAACCCGTTAGTGTATAGAGCTGTTAATAAAATATCCCAAACAAGCCGAATGTACAACCTTTACTAGTACAATACTGTGGTGGGGTGTGTTGTTGGGGTTGTGGGTGGGGGTAATACTGGGGTGAATTAATTGGGTGTTGGGGGTGGGGATGGGGAGCACACTCAGCAGGAGTTGGACAGGATGGACAACCGTGTACTGTTACAATGGGGTGGGGGGGGGTTTTGTGTAGGGGGGGGGGGGAGTGGTGGTTGTGAGTTTGAGGGCTGAGTTTTCTATTTTGTTTTTTTCAATGGGTTGTCAAAGCCACAATTAGCAGGATTTTACAGAGTGTACAACTTTGTTGCTATTACAACTTTTAACGCTTGATTTTTTTTATGATTTTATTTTTTGTTTTTTTTTTTGACTTTTTGCGTGGATTTTTTTTTGTTAACAGCTCTTATTTTGTTCTGTTTTTTATCAGGAACAGACAGAAATGTACAACCTTTTACCTAAGCCAAAAGACTTTTTTGGTATTGGATTTTTCCTATCTTTCCAGAAACCCGTTAGTGTTTATATGGCTGAATAATTCGAGTTAATAAAACATGAGATGTACAAGCCCAATACAGCAGGTACAGACAGAATGTACAAAACTTTTTATCTATTACAGACTACTGTGGTTGGATTTTTGTTATGTCTACAAGTGAGGTTAATACAATGGCCCTGAATAATTCGAGTTAACAGCTCATTGAGATGTCAAGCCAATAAGCCAGGAAACAGACAGAATGTACAACCTTTTACTATTACACTACTGTGGTTGGCGTGTTTTGTTAAGTCACAAGTGAGGGTAATAAATGGACTGAATAATTCGAGTTAACAGCTCAATGAGATATGTCAAGTACAGATAAGCGCCCAGGAAACAGGACAGAATTGTACAAACCTTTACTATTATCAACTACTGTGGTTGGTATGTTTTGTCTATGTCTACAAAGTGCAGGGTAATAAATGGCTGAATAATATCCCGAGTTTAAACAAGCTCATTGAGATGTTCTAGCACCTATAAGTTTACAGGATACAGACAGATTGATTACAAAGAATGCCCTTTTACTATTACGAGACTGTTGGTCTAGTTTTGGCATCTCATTTTTTTGTCTATACATTATGTCATCAAGGTGAGGGTCTATACATGGTCTGAGAATAATTCGAGTTAACAGCTCATGAGATGTAAAGCTCAATAAAGCAGGAAAACAGACAGAATGGCTAGCGAGATTTGATCTGCTAGTTCGGGCATCTCATTAGCTTGTTTATCAATTGTTGCCAGCTCCGAGGAATTGTAATTACATACCTTTAAGATATTAAATAACGGTGGTTATAAAATTTGTCAAATGCAAACTGGTTATAAACTCCATAATTAATTAAAAATAAAAATTATCTAAATGTTAGTTTAATTACTCAGATGATGTATTATTAAAGTTTTGGGAAAACATCAAACTCAAATACTTCCCATTTAATGTTTTAAAACAGCCGAGGGTTTGAGCATATTAAATAGATAGCTTGTGTGAATTAGAAAAAAAATTATGTTTATTTAAATTGATTTCGATTCAATAACATTTAGCCTTCATATTATTATAATAGTGTTATAAATTATGCTTTGATTCGTTCCTTTTTATAATTTTTTAGAACTCCTTGCGGGAAGTAAAATCCTCGAGCCATGAAACAATCTCATTGGATAAGTATTCATGGGAAAATACGAAACATATCTATGATATAGATTGATTGGATGCTTTTATTCATTAGAGTAGAACAAGTGAGAGATAGGAAAGTTAATGGGACTAAATATTAAAAATAAAATAATGAAAAGTCTACATAATAACGAATTAAATCTACAGCAAGTTTTCACAAACCTGAACATATTTATAAAAATGGATTGTTGTTCCAATTCATAAAAATTGTTATCTCTTTATTCAATATTGAGTTGAGTGTTGTCAACTCCAATTCCAATTCCAATACTGTTTATTATGTCAACAACAAATGCCAATACCGATGAGGTGGGGGTTTGTGTGTTGGGTGGACTGACAACCACCTGTCACTGTAATTGCTATATTACCTGTAACTGTTTAGAGACAGAGTCAGAGAGGGGGGACTTCGGCATTATCCTCTATGTAGGTTGAGGATTGGAGATATTTGTTTCTGCTCTCCTTTCTTCTTCACCTAAATTTTATCTGCCCCCTTTTAAAGGACATCAATAATAATTGATCTTAACGTGAATTAAACTTGTTTGAAGATTGTTTTTTTTTATCTTGATAGTCTTAAATGTTGTTACTCTGGCTTTAATTTTCGTATATAACTTACTTTACTGTGGGATCTGCCTGATTTTTTATAATGAATATGAGATATGGGGCCAGGACTGATATGAGGATAATATAGGCGGGTAGTGATAAGTAAAAATTAATTTTATAATAGCTTAGGCACGATCTTTCCCCCAACATGGGAGGGATACAACAAAACATACTATCTGAGTGTTTCAGCCTCTGCATTTATGACGCTCATATTTTCACTTTGTATTGTTTATATTACTCACTCAGAGATATCTTATTATAACACTTTAAGACGTCAGTCAAATTGATAAAAACTTCAAGATCCGAAACAAACAAATGTTACGCAAGGCACTATTACTACCAGGTCAGAAAAAGGATGTTTATTAGTCTCATTGCTGTGTACTTTTGAGAGACATGTATTCTGTATATTTCTGCCTTCTCGTATTATATAAATCCCGGTCCAATAAAGACATCACAATTACAATCTCATATCATAGGCGTAATCAGTCGTAGGTCCATAAAGAGTACTAGCCTTAAAAAAAAGCACTGTGAGCTAAGAGCATCGCTGATTGTCTAAGTGAATAAAATAATTCAGCTTGGTCTTATATCACGCCCAGCTTTAAATTTACAAAGTAATTTAAATAGTCTCTTTTCTTCAAAAGATTATAAAATGTCCTTTTATGAATATAATAGTAAAATAAATTGAATTATTATAATACATTTAACTTATAATACTTTTCTAAGTATGGGGTTTCCAACAACAGAATTGGTGGTTTCTAGCAAGAAAAACTTAATGAAATGATGCTGAGGACGAGTTTAAGTACCAAGTTACAATTATAAAATTAAATTACAAGCCAAATAAAATGGGACTTTATTACTTTCTGTGAGTGAAAGTGAACAAGTTCTCAAAAATTGTAGGAAACATTTAAGGTCACGGAAATAATTCTGAACGGGTGGAAGAGTGAAATTATCCTAATTTACTTCAGTTGGTGTAGTGGGGAGGAAAGTGATGAAAATTAGCATCACAATTTGATGTTTAAACTGCACAAGAATGTGGAGGAGTAAAGGTTTTATTTTGCCTTAAAATTCAAAAACTCACCACACTGCCGGGGTGTTGAGGGCACTGTCCACTATTGTATGCTTATAGAAGTATTTGACAAAAGCAACACATTTGTTTGACAGAGCGATCAAATGATATGAAACACAGAGAAAAAGTTATTCATTGTCGAATGGGTATAATGTAGGTATTTTCAATTTCAGTTTAATTCCAACGGATGAAAAACCATTACAGTCAAAATAATAAAATAAGATACAAAGTAATAGCAAGATGTAAAATAAGCAAATAAGTGACAACATTGAGAGGGTCGATTTCAAAATTGTCAGCACCCAAAATTTCAAGGCAAAAAGATTTTTTAAAGGGGGCCACGGGGGCGGGGGAAAAATTTTCATGGTCGGGGAAAATAAAAATTGTCTCTGAAACCTTATAAATGTTTTTTTTAGGGAAACGGTTTTTTGTAAGGGGTTTTCCCACGTAATCCCCTTTTAATTTTGATGTAATGAATGAGTTTTGAGAGGGGATACTTCTTTAAAGGGGCAAAACCCAAAAAGAAATAGGCAGATAAAATCTGTAAGTACCGAACACAACGTGCCCCCATGGCACACTATGCTTTTTTGGTTAGGGGGGGGCAAAAAATTATTATTTGAAAAATATTTTTTTTACTTTTAATTTAAAAAGCCCATTAAAAATAACTCCCGGGTTTTTAAAACCATAAACAAAATTTTAAACACAGTCCCCTAAATTTTAATGATTTAAATTTTAAAAATTTTTTAAAATTTGAGACAAAAAATTTACAAGATAAACTGAAAAGTTTTAAAAAGTAAAATACTTTTTTAACTGAATAAGTTTTATTTTTTAATTATATTTTTAAAAATTTTTTAAAATAAAAAAAAAATAACCCAAATTACCATTATCTTCGTACGACAGAAAAAACCAGTGGCCCAAAATTATTGCGGTCTTTTTTTGAAAAATTAATTTTTTATTAATTTTCTTTTTTTCAAAAATTAAAAAAATCTATCCCCCCTTTTGGGGTTTGAGAAAATTTTGATCTTTTAAAAAAAACAAGTCTTTAAAATTTTGACATTCTGATTGTTTTTTTAACCCTGCCCCCAAAACAGCTCAAAAGGACCTTTAGTTTTTTTCTCGAGCTGAAGCCAATAGTTAGTGTAACCCCCAAAATTTTTTTGGAACCCCGCTAGATCAGAGACAGGGGGAAACCCCGCTTGCTTCTTTAAAAAAAAGGGGCCCCCAAACCCCCTTTGTTTCCTCTTTCTGCTTACGAATTATTTTTTTCATTACGGAATAACTAATTTTTTCAAAAAAAATTAAACCGTTAGGGGACCTTTAAAACTTCTTAAATTAGGAAAAAAAAAATTTTTTGTAAAAGAAAATAATAGGAAAATTTTAATTTTTCCATTCATTTTTTTTAATTGTTGCCAATCCTTTTTTTTCTCTCAAAATCAACCCCCCCTTTTTGCAAAAAATTTATTTTCCCCCCCAAAATTTTAAAAAAAAATTTCAAAAAGTATGGCCTAATTCATCCCCACTTTGCGTATTTTTTTGGAGATTTTGGGGGAAAGGGGGCCGGACAAAACATTTTCCCCTCCACAAAAAAAAAAAGGTTTTTCAAAAAAATTTTTGAAAAGTGAAACAAAAAGGGCCCCCGTGCAGGAAATCTTTTTTTAAATTTTTTAAAATTTTCTTTTTTCCCCCTGCCACAAACATATTTCACACCCCCATGTATTTGCAATGAAATCCCCCTTTGGTCCATGGCTGGTTTTGGGGGCCCGACATGAGCAAGACCCCCAGGGGTAACTTTTTCCCCCCCAAAAAACCACATACTGACGTTTTTGGGGCAACACTGCCACAATTTGGGTTTTTTGGGGGTTTTTTAAAATTTCCAATACGCCCCAAAAAAAAAAAACCCCCTTTTTTAAAAAAAAAAACCTTTTTTTTTTTAAAAATTTTTTTTTTTAAAGTTTTTTTTTTTCCAAAACCCCTTTTTTTTGGTTTTTTTTTTTTTTTGAAATTTTCCCTATTTTTTTTGAAAATTAAGGGGGGTTTTCCAACGATGGGGGGCCCCTGGTTTTTATAGAGGCATATGGATTTGAGGTAAGGAAAGTTTTTTTTAAAAGGAAAAAGGGGTGAAAAGGTGTTTTTTTGGGGCGTGAAAAAAAAATTTTGAATAAATAGATTTAAAAAAATGATTTGGGGGTTTATTGATCCTTTTTAAAAAAATTTTAAATTAAAAAAATTTTTTTTTTTTTCATATTGATATTTTTTGGGGGAGTTAAAATGGGGGGGAAAAAATATCTCAAAATCCTTTTTTTTTTTAAAAAATTAAAAACCCCTTTTTGGCAAAATTTTTTTTAAAAATTTTTTTTTTTTTTTTATTAAATTCCTGCGGGGGTTTTTTTGTCTAGTAAACTCTCAGGTCAAAAGTTTATTTTTTGGGGAAGTGACCGGGGGGTTTTAAAAAAAAAACAGGTGTTTGCGTACATTTCCGGGCCCCCCCTCTGGGGAAAAGGGTGTACATGGGTGAAAATTTTTAAAAGGGGGAACAGTGCTTAATCAGGGCAGTAGTAATAGATTTCAAAAAACCAAAAAAAATTTTTAAAGTTTTGATTTTAAAAATAATGATAGAAAAAATCCCCCCACTGGCGTGGGTTTTAAAAAAAATTTTAAAATTTTTAAAAATCTTATTGTAAATGTATAATACTTAAAAAAAAACCCCCCTTTTTTTTAACAAAAAACACAAAAAAATATATAAAAATAACGTGTTATGCTGTGTATTATGTTTGGTTTTGGGAAAATCATTTTAAAAAGGGGGAAATAATGAATCTTCCTTTCCCTTTTAACATTTTTGGGAATTTTTATTGTTTTTTCATACATTTATATTTACCACTTTTTGGTTTTGTAAAAAAGATTTGTTTTTTTTTTAGTAATAATCAAAAATTTTAAAGTTTTTTTAAATATGTTGAGTATGAAAATTTTTTTTTTCCCTTTTTTTGAGATTTTTAATTTTTTTGAAATTTTTACTGAAAATAAATGTAGGAAAAAAAAATATTTTTTTCCCAAAAAAAAAAAAAATAAAATTTTAAACGTGGGGAAAAACATAGCAAAAAAATTTTTTTAAGGGGGGAAAATTTTTTAAAAAAAAGACCAAAAAGTCATCAGTCAGAGCTTTAGTTTCTTTTTTTAATTTTTAAATATAAATGATATTAGCTTTATGTTTAAAACCTGATTTAAAAATTTTGGGAAGGGGGTCAAAACAAAAAAATTTAAAAAAAATATTTTAAAGTAATAATTTAAAAAACTAACAAAAGGGGAGAATTTTTAAAGTTTTTTTCAAGTCAAAAGTTTTAAATTTTTTTTTTATATTTAAAAGGGGATTGGTTACAACTAGTAGAACGAAAAATTTTTTTTTTTTCATATGTTTTTTTTTCGGGGTATTTTAAACGTTTGCCCTTCATAAAAAATTTTATTTCTTTTCCCCTTTTTTGAGATAGGGGGCGGACAAGAAAAAAAATTTTTTCCAAAAACCTTTAAAAAGATAGGCTTCGTTTAAAAATACAAAAAAAATTTCCCCCCACTTTTTTTCAAAAACTGGGGGCCCCCCCGGGGGTTTTTAAAACATAAAAAAATTGAAAATCACGATGAAAAAACACATTAAAAAGGGGAACCCAACCCCCGAAAATTGTCGAAAATGAAAAATTTTAAAAAAATGCCCAAGGCACTTAATAAAAAAAATTAAAAATTTTTAAACACAAAAATTTTTTGGAAAAACCAATGGCAGTCAAGACCCAAAAAATTTTTTGGGTTTTGGGAAAAAAGGGGGCTCAGTGGAAATTTCCGACCCCCCAAGGGGGGGGTTTTTGAATAAACCAAAAATTTACAATTTTTTCAATACATCTGATGTTTCATTTTTTTGCATTGAACCCCCTTTTTTGTAGCTACGTGGGGGGGCCCCCATCAATATATATATAATTTTAAAAAAGGAAAAAATTTTTTTTTTTTGGATTGAAAAAATAACTTTTACCCATTAAAAAAAAAACCCCAAATTTTAAAAAAAATTTTAAAAACACAGAAATTTAATTGAATTCTTTGAAAAAATCAGTACTTCACGGGAAAACCCAAAAAAAATTTGGGGTTAAAAAGGGGAAAAAATTTAAAAATTTTTTTTTAAAAAAAAAGGGGGTTAAAATTTAAAATTTTTTTTTGGTTAGGGGTTTGGGTTTATTGGGGGGGGGGTTTTTTGGGGGGTTTTTTTTTTTTAAAAAAAAAGTTTTAAAAAAATTTTTTAATTTTAAAATTTTAATTTTTTTTTTAAAATTAAATTGAAAAAAAAAATTTAAAAAATTTTAAAAAAAAAATTTTAAAAAAATTTTTTTAAGGTTTGGGTTTTTTTTTTTAGTTTTTTACGGATTGGGGGGAAAAGGGAAAAGGGGGGAAAAGGGTTTGGGGGTTTAAAAAAAAAAAGGGTAAACAAAAAAAAAAGGGTTTTTAAAAGGAAAATTTAAAATTTTTTTTTAAAATTTATTTTAAAAAAAAAATTTTTAAAAATTTTAAAAAAAATTTTTTTTTTTAATTTTAAAAAATTTTAAATTTTTTTTTTTTAAAAATTTTCCCTTTTCCCCTTTTTTTTAAAAAAATTTTAAACATTTTTAAATTTTTAAAAAGGGTTTAAAAGGGAAATTTCTTTTTAATTTTTAAAACAATTAAAAAAAAATTTAAAAAAAAAAAATTTTGGCACAAAAAAAAAACCAAATTTTTCCACTGTTTAAAAAAAATTTTCTTTGGGGTGGCAAAAATTTTTTTTTTCCCCTTAAACAAAAATTATTGCTAGGGTACATAAAAAAGGGGAAAATTTTTTAAAAAATTTTTTTGGCGTTTTTATTTAAATTTTAAAGAAAACCAATTGGGGGGAAAAAAAATCAAAAAAATTTGTAATAAAAAATTTTAATAAAAAAAACGGGGAAATGAAACAGTTTTTACAACTGAATAAAAATTTAAAAGGGGTTTTTAAAACCCCTGCAAAGAAATTTTTTTTCTCTTAAAAAAGACTTATGTTTTTAATTTCCCAAATTTTAAAGGGGGTTTGGTCATTCAACAGAAATGCAAAAAACCCAAGCTGAGGAAAAGTGGGGCCCGGGGGCGACAACCACTAACACGTAATTGCTAGCCCCCGTATGTTAGAGACAAAAAAGAGGGGAAAAATTCCCGTATCCTCATTATTTGGGGGATTAAGAGCTTTGTTTCTCCTTTTTTTTCCCCCTATATTTTTCCCCTTTTTGTTTGGGGTTTAAAAAAAAGTTTAAAAAACTTAGGGGGCCCCAAAAAAATTTTTTTTTTTCCCCTGCTTACTTTTTTTTTATTTTAATGTTGTCTTTAAATTTAAAATTTTGGGGGTATCTTTTTTTGGGGGTAGTTGAAAATTAAAAATTAAAAATTGGGGAAATTTAAAAAAAGAAGGGGGAAAAAGGGGCGGACTCTGTTATCACAAAAAAAAGTTTCCCTTTTATTTCGGTTTTAGTGAAGGGGAAATTTTTTCCCCCCCGCCTGTAATGTATCACTGAAATTTTTCTCAGGGGAATGAACCCCTTTTTTAAACCTATTGAAGCTTATGAAATACATTGGGAAACCTTTGTATTTCCCCACAAAAACAGATTTCACTCCAAAAACACGGAGAAAACCCTTTTTTAAAATTTTAAACGATAAAAAACCCCCAAAAATTTTTCCCTTCTTAAAGTGATCGTTTTAAAAAAAAATAATGTTATTTGGGTTTTTTTAAAAAAACATAGCTAGGGAAAAAAAAATACTTAAAAACTTTTACAAGATAAATAGTAAAATTTTAAAAAAAAATAATAAATTTTTTGGGGGGGATAAAAAAAAGTTTTTTTAAATAAGGCATAAAAAAGGAGTTAAAAATATAAAAAAAAATTTTTTTTCTACAAAAAATTTCGCTTTTGGTTTTTTTACACTTGGTTGAAAACCCCCCCAGACCCCAAAAAAATCATTCCCCCTTTGTACAAAAAAAAATTTTTCCCTTTGCAAAAAATGGGGTTTTTTTGCAAACTTTAAAAACCCCGGAAACCCCAAAAATTCTATAAGAAATAAAACAGGCTAATAGATAAGGCAGGGGTTTTTTTTCCCTTTTTACCTTTGGGGTTTCAAATCTTTTTTTCCCCCCCCTTTTTGGCACTTTATTAAGAAAAAAACCCCTTTAAAATTTTTTATAAATAGTATAAAGTAAACCCATGGGAAAAAAGAAAAAAAAATTTTTTTTTATTTTAAATTTTTTTTTTAAAAATTTTTAAATTTTCCCCCAAAGAGTTTCATAAATAGATAAAGTTTTAAGGGAAAATTTTTTTTCTGAATTTGAAAATGTTTTTTTAAGGAATAGTGAAAATTAATTCCCTAAAAACGTGATTTGTATATGACTCGCTTTTTAGGAATCCGATGAGTCGCAAAAAAAATCTCTTATGGCAGGTTGGGGATTTAATAATTATCCAATGGGAAAAGACTTGTGAAATTGGGGATGTTTTTTTTAAACCATTTTTAAAATTTTAAAAACACTTTAGTTAAATAATCTTTTCTTTTAAAAAATTGGGGGTTTTCGGACCCCTTTTTAAAAAAAAAGTTTTTTTTTGAAGTCCCCCATTTGCCCGAATCACGAAATTTTTAAATTTTTAAAAAAAATTTTCCCCCTTAAAAATTTGGGGTTTAAGGGGGAGAAAATCCCCCCAAAAAAAATGGAATACTGTTTTATCAATTTTAAAAAAAATCTTTAAAAAAAAATTTTAAAAAAACCTTTTAAAGGGGTTTTTTTTTTGACAGGCCCCCCTTTTTAAAAGGGGTTTTTAAAAAACGTTGATTCCCCCTTTGGTTTTTGATTCTTTAAAAAAAAGCGAATTCAGAAAAAAAAAAAAAAACTTAAAAAAAAAAAGAAATGACATTAAGATTTTCGCAAGTACAAAAATTCGCCCGGATGTTTCTGCAAAAATTTAAGCACCGAATGCCCCAAAAATTTTTCTCGAAACAAAGAAGCGCTACAGGCAATAGTAGAGAATTTTGGCGCATAGTTTTTGTCTAGTTTTGATCTTTCATCCACCTTTAATTTAGGGGAAAATTCCCAAAAAAAGGCTGGATTATGTTTTTTAAAAAATTTTTTAAAAAAACAGTAGTGTAATGCGATGGGGGAGAAAAAATTTTTTCTAACTTTTGGGGTTAAAATTTTAAACCCCTTATGGTTTTTAAATTTAAAAATGCACTGAAAATATTAATTATCATTTTATAAAAACCCCCTTAAATTTTAACAAGGGGTTTTGAATTTTTTCACAAAAGGGGGCCCCAAAACATTTTTCCCTTTCCCTTAATTTTTTTTACCAATTTTTTTTTCAGTAAATTTGGGGGGGAAAATCGGGGAAAAAAGGGGTAGCATGTCCCCCAAAGAGCCTATTTTTTTTTCCCCAAAAATACAGATTTTTTAAACCCCGGGAAAAAAATTTTTTTAAAAAATGAAAAAAATATAAAAAAAAAAATTTTAAAAGGGGGAAAAAAAAAGGTTTTAAAAAAAAATTTTATCGTATAAAATTTTTTAACAACGAGTGTTTAAAAAATTTTCATGAACTAAAAAAAACTGAAAATTCCCCAAAATTGGGGATTTTTAAAAAAAAGAAGATTTTTCAAAATTCCGTAAATTTCTCCTCCCCCTTTTTTTTTAAAAAAAAGAAAAAAATTTTTTAACAATCAAAAATTTTTAAAAAATTTTTTTCCACATAATAATTTAACTAAAAACAACTAATAATTTATTTTTTTTTGGGGTTTTTAAAACCAAAAAGGTTTTAAAAAAATTTTAAAATTTTATCAAATTTTTTGATTTGTTTTTTTACACACTTTTTTCCCCCTTTATTAATTTTATGAGGGGCCCAATCGGCAAAAGGGGCCCTTTTGAAACAAACTTTTGTGGAAAAAAATAAAAATTTCCCCCTTTTCCCCCCTCTAAAAAAAAAAAATAAAAAAACTTTTTCCAAAAACCCTTTTTTAAATTTTTAATTTGAATTATAGCTAAAAACTTAGTACAATTTCCCCCTTCCCTATAAAAAAGGAAGAAATTTTTCATGCACGAGGTTTTTTTGTTTTTTTTATTGTTACTCCGACAAAAGCAACACTTTTTTTACAGTTGCTATTTAATAGTTTTTTTAAAAAAACAAATTTTTTGGCACGGTGTTTCCCCAAAAAAATCACCAAAACCCCAAGGTTAAAAAAAAAAAAAATCAGACTCAAAAATGTTGATTTCCTGTACATTTTTTTAAAAAGAGATAGAATACTATTAATTTTAAAAATGGGTTTTTAAATTTTCCCCCAATTCTTGATCCATTTTCCTCATTAAAAAAAAAAAAAAAATCCAAAAAACAATTTCGGGGGGGGATTTTTTTTTAATGTATTAATTGGGCTGAAAAAGCTAAAGATTTTAAAAAAAATTTTAAAAAAAAACCAAAGAAAAGTAAACGGGCCCCAAAAATTTTAAAAACCAGATCTGAAAAACCCCCTTTACCAAAAAAAATTTAAAAAAAATTTTTTTTCCAACCCCAAATTTAGCGTAAGTTTATACAAAAAAGGGGGAATTTTTAAACAGTCTACCCCCGGCTTCACAAAAAAAATGCGTATTCCGAAAATGCGGGGGGGGGTTTCTACAATAAAGGATAATCCCCCACCAAATTTTTTTGTCGGTCCTGCATAAAATAAAAAAACTAAAAAGAGTATCATTTTTCACCTCAATGTTTTTTTTAAAAACTCAAGAAAACATTAAAACCATCCCCTTTTAAAAAATTAGCTTTAAAAAGGTACAACAAGTTTTTAAAATTTTTTTTTAAAAAAAGATTTTTTTCCTTTTTAAAAGGAAAGGGGAAAAAATTTGGGCGGAAACAAAAGGGGGAAAACAAAGCTCCAGATGCTTAGTTAATGAAGACATAGCGAAAGGTTCCGACTGTTTTTTAGATCTAGCAGTTCCGGGGGTGGGGGGTTACACTAAACTAGTGGGGGTCAGCCCGAGAAAAACAAACCACAGCTCCCTTTTTTTTTGTTGGTGGCAAAAAAAATCATGATCATACTTACTGAAACCCAAAACACGTTTAAAAAAAATTTTATTTTATAAATTTAAAACCTTTTTTTTGATTTTTTTGATTTTTTCGATATACAATTTTTTTAAAAGTAATGAAAGAAAATTTTTTTTATTTTAAAAAAAATTCTTTTTTTTTGGGGCCCCTACATTTTTCCCCCTGTTCAAAAGTAACTGAATCTGGGGTTTTAAAAAAAAAAATTTTTTTGTAATCTACACTAATAATTACATTTTAACCGCTTACTAGTTTCAAATTTTTTTTTTTTCTTGGGTTCGTAAACTCTAAAAAAAGCTGTTCCCCCCCCAATTTTCAGCTAAAAAGAGATCCCCATCTATGACAAATAAAAAAAATTTTAAAAAACAGAAATTTTTTCGAACGAGCATTCATGCCCTTTGGTTTTTCCTTTTTTTTTGTCAGAAAATTTTTTTTTTTGAATTGAACTTTTTTTTTTTAATTTAACTCTTTTAAAAAATTTATATGGGCTAAAAAAGTGATCTTTTTTTTCTGCAATCTATATCTTTTATTGATACAAAACACATGGGAAGGGCAAAAAATAACGTTTGTGCACACACCAGTACATAACATATAAATATTTTTATTCCCCCTAAAAAACAGCGTTATTTCCTGATCACGTTACTCCCCAAAGGGGGAACCCATACCCCCTTTTTCAAGAGAGTCCTTTTTGTGCCTTTTTAAAAAGGGGGGGGGTTTCAAAGAGCCCACAGGTACTGGGGGAAAAACCAAAAAACTGGGTTTTCAAAAACAAAAAAAAATTAATTGGGGGGCAATGAGAGGGGGGGCCCCAAATTGGGGGACCCCCAAAAACTTTTTCCCAAATTTTAAAAATTTTTCCCTTTTTTTTTAAACTTTTTCTGGGGGCAATTTTTTAAAATTTTTTTTTTTTTTAAATTTTTAACCCCCAAAAAGGGTTTTTAAAAAAACTCTAAAATAATCATGCCTTCAAATTTTTTAAAAAAAATCTTTTAAAAAAATATAGTAAAATTTTTTAAAAAAAAAGTAAAGTTTTTTAAAAAAAAATTTTTTTTTTTAAAAGCACTAACTTCTTTTTCCCCCAAATTTTAAAAAAAATTTTTTGTTCCCCTTTTTCCCCCCAAAAAAGTTTTACTACATTAATCTATGATATAATACCATTTTTCTTCATTTTTTTTCCCCTTACCCCCAAACCCCTAATCCTCCTTTCTGAGTTTTTTGGTTTTTTTCTAAGCTCGTTTTAAAAAAAATTTTAAAAGAACACTTTTTTTTTTTTTTATTATAATTAACCCAAAATTTTTCCGGAAAAACTTTAAGTTGATTTAAAATAATGAATAATAAAACCAAAAAATAATTCAAAACCAGCAATTAAAAAAAATTTTAAACATTCTATTTTTAGTAATTGTAGAGTATTAAAATTTTTAAGTAGTTATTTTTACCCCTTTTCTGATTTTTTTAATTTCAAAAAATTTTTGGGAAGGCCCCCTAAAAATTTTAAAATTTGCTTTTTAAAAATTTTAAATTTAAAATGAAATTTTTTGGGGAGAAATTCTATTAGGCGAGAAGAACAAAAATTTTTCAATGGAAATTTTTTACCTTTTCGTGATGCCCCCTTTTTTTAAATTTCTTACAAAAAAAAAATTCATTTTAAAAATTTAAAAGAAAATAAATTAAATTTTTTAAAAAAACAAAAAGGTAAACTTTGATTTAAATAGTCTAAAAAATTTTGCCCCCGGTTTTTTTTCAAAAAAGGCAATATGTTTAAAAAAATGGGGTTTTTATACAACCCCCTGTAGGAAACCCAAAAAATTTTAAAAAAAATTTTCTAAAAGGGGCCTTTAAAAATTTTTTTTAAAACCCCGGAAAAAACTATAATTACATCATTTTGACGTTATCATTTGAAACACAATTTTTCCCCTTTTTTTGCTAACTTTTTTTTAATTTTTTTTAAAACTTTAATTCTCTTTCTTTTTCATTTTTTTGGGGGTTTAGAACCTTTTTTTTAAAAGGGTAAAAAAATCCGGGGTTAGTCTTTAAATTTTTTCATTTATTTTTTTTGGGGGCTCGTTTTTTAAAGTAAAAAAAATTTTCTCCTATGATTCTTACTCGTTATCAGGGGAAGATACATTGTAGATAAACATTAAAAAAATTGTAAAACCGAAAAACAAACACAACAATTAAAAAAACTCGACGCTGAGGGGTTAAAAATTTGGGGGAATACCTTCCGGATATTAAAATTACTCGCTATGGGGCCGTAATCTCGCAATGGATCGGAAAATAAACAACGTCTAAAAATTTTTTACTTATCATTATTGTGGTTTTTTTTAGGGGGGAAGTCTAACTGTACTATTTAAAACCCTAACTACATTTGGGTGAATAAAAGTCCATTATTTATGTCTGTAAATTTTTTTCGGCTGTGCTTTTTGCGAAGCCTATTACCCCTTAAAAAAAAAAAAAAATTTTTTTTCCGTCAGTCTTTTCCAGATATAATTTTTAAAAATAACTGATATATACTTGAAAAATTTTGCCTCAAACTTCATTTTTTCATAAAACAAGAATGATTATATTTTTTTTTAATGTTCAAAAAAGGGGGAAATTTTTTGGGGTGTTTGAAAAAACCCCCCCCCCAGTAGGCTAAAAAAAATTTCTCTTCTGCCGGGGGAAGTAAACATTTTTTTTTTGTAGGCCGTCTGTCCCCGTAAAAAAACAAGGAAAAAATCAAAAGGGGGGTTTTTAAAAAACAAAAATTTGCAACAAATCGTAAAAAATATGCGATGTGGCCCCCCCTTTTTTCTTTGTTAATGTTTCCCCTTTTAAAAAAAAACCAATTTTAAAAATTTAAAAAGGGGAAATTTTTCCCCCCAAAAGTTTTTCCCCTTTTAAAAATTTAAACTTCCCAAAAACTACTGCTAAAGGGATTACGGTTTCCTTTTTTTTCAAAATTTAAAAAATTTTACACAAAAAACCATAAGTAAAAGAGGAAATTTTTTCACCCCGTAGGGGGAGCTTTTAAATTTTCCCCCAGTTAAGAATTTTCCCAGGAAAGTCTCTCCATTTTTTTTTTGGGGGGGGGGGAA
The DNA here is from genome assembly GCF_021130785.1 of Homalodisca vitripennis. Taxonomy (NCBI): domain Eukaryota; kingdom Metazoa; phylum Arthropoda; class Insecta; order Hemiptera; family Cicadellidae; genus Homalodisca; species Homalodisca vitripennis. The sequence goes on from NW_025778316.1 coordinate 80,638, forward strand.
AAAAAAAAGGGGGGGGGGGGGGGGTAAAAAACATTTTTTTAAAATAACATCATTTAAAAAATTTTTTAAAAAACAAAACATATTTGTAAAATTTTTTCATTTTTTAAATTGATAATGAAATGAAAAAAAGGAAAAAAATAAATTTTTACATCTCCTATGCTAAAAAATATTTTAAGGGGGGAGAACTATTAAAAAGGACAAACCCCCTAACAAACAAAAAATTCCAAAAAAAAAAAAAAAAAAGGCGCTAAACAGTTTAAAAAATTTAAATAACGACAGGAAAATCAAATATTAAAATTTTTAAAAATTTAAATTCATAAAAAGAACAACCCCAAAAAAAATCATACAAGCAATAAAAACTGAATAAAAAATCCACCAAGTTTTTACGAAAAAAAAGGGAAAGTATAGAAAATTTTCAAAAACAAAAAACAAAAATTTTAAGGGGACCAAATGGGGGGAGAGATTTTTAAAAAAATTTTAAAAGGGTTTCACGTTTTTTCAAGGCAATCGCTTTTTTCCAAAGGTCACTTTTTTTCACATCAATCAAGCTGATTTCTTTTTTAAAAAAAATTTTTTTTTCCAAATTTTGTTAGTTTTTTGTTTGGGGGGGGGTTGGTTTTTTTTGAAAATGAAAAAAAAAATTTTAGTTTGCCCCTTTTTTCAAGGGGGGAAATTTTTTTTCCCCAAGGGGGGAAACCCTAACAAAAAAGTAAAATTTTTTAAAAAGGGTTTGAAATTTTTTTAAAAAAAAATTTTTCCCCCGGTTGATTTTAAAAACCCTTTAATTCCCCAAATGAAAAAAAAAAGGGTTTTTTTCCCGGAAAAAGAAAAAAAATTTTTTATCACCTCCCCTGAGATTTTAAATCCCGGGGGGGGGGAAAAAATCACGTGAGCTACGAAAGGGAAAACTATTTTTTAAAATTTTCCGTTTAAAAAGTTTGAAGAAAAATTTTAAAATGCGGGGTTTTATAAAAAAAGGGAAACCGGGATTAGGGGAAACTAAAGTATTTTTTTTAAAAAAAAAAAATTTTTAAAAAAATAAAAAAAAAAAGGTTTTTTTTGGGGAAAAAAAATTTTAACCGTTATTTAACTTAAAGATGTTTTACAAATTTTTTCCCCAAAAAAAACCCCCAAAATTTTTTTTTAAAATTTTTTTGGTTTAAATTTTAAAATTCCCCCTTTTCTTTTTTTAAAAATTTTAAACCCCAAAAAAGCAAAACAGAGAGAAAAGGGGGTTTTTGCGCTGGACTAGCAACCACTTGTCAGAGAAAAATTTCCCTTACCGTACTGTTAGGACAGACAGAGAGAAAAAATTTTCCCTTTTTAAAAATCCTTAGTTAAGAATTCAAAAAACCCTTTAAAATTCCCAAATTTTTGTGCCCCGGGTTTTAAAAAAAGGGTTTTTAAAAAAAATATTAACAAATAAAAAAAAAAATTTTAAAATTTAAAGAATTTTTAAATTTTTTTAAAAACAAAAATTTGGGGGGCCATGGGGGGGGGGGCTAAGATTGGGGAAAATTTTTGGGGTTTTAAAAATTAGAGATAGTGCGGGTTTTTAAATCCTTAAAAAAACCCAATTTTTTTAGTAAAATCGCCCCTTTACTGTATCGACATTCCCCTTTATTCTGTTTATAAGATCCCCCCCACAGGCAGTGGCCCCGATGACGGGCAGAGTAAAAGGGCCCCCCCAAGGGGGGGGGGGTCTCCCAAAAAAAAAAAAAATGAAAAAGCCCTTTAAAATCGTTGTTTTGCCCTTTTTTTTGCCTTTAAACCTTTAACAAGAAAATCACAGAAGTTTGATTTTTAAAAAATAGGTTTTCCCCCAAAAAGGGGGCCCTTTTTTTTTTTTGGGGCGAGGTCAAAGGGCATTTGATCCATCTAATATCGTCCTGCGATAACTCTCGATAGGAAAGTTCTATTCTATAGACTTATAGGTTTTTTTTTGGGGGAAGGAATTAATCTACAAAATCATCGTGTCAAAAGGAAACAGGGCAGTTCGCCGCTATTCTATTGGGGGTTTTCCCCCCAAAATTTTTTTTTTTAAATAAAATTTTTTAAAGTTATTGTTTGGGGGTTTTTTTCTTAGTAACCAAAATTTTTTTTAAATTATCCGTTCTTAAAAAATTTGGGTTTTTCATATGTTAAATAAAACATAAGGGAAAAAAAGGTTTTAAAAAAAAAAATGACGGGGAAAAAATAACTTATATTGTTTGATGTTCCTTTTTTAAAAAAATTACCCCCTTTTCCCCCCCTTTCCTCCCACTTTGTTTTAAAGTAATTTACAACCCCCCCTCCAACCCCCCCTTTAAAAAAAAGGGAATAAAATATAAAATTTCCCCCAAAAAAAAATTTTTTTAAATTTTTGTGGTATTTTGTGCCCAAAAAATTTTTTAAAAAAGTTTCTTTTTTTTTTTAAGTTAGCTTCCCCCCAACCCCCTTTTTTTTTAATTGCTTCACGGGGAAAATCAATTTTTTTTTTTTTTTTTTTTTAAAATAAGGTTTTTTTAGAAAAAGTTTCAACGAAAAAAAAAGTAGAAAAAAAAAATTTAAAGGGGTGAAAAATTTTGTAAATTTTTAAAAAAAAAAACAGTCCTCCAAATAGGCGTTAAAATTTTTTTTTTTTTTCCCCGGCCCATTTTTTTTTTTTTTTTTTCAAATTTACCATTTTTTGGTAAAAAAGGGTTTTAAAAAATTTTAAAAAGGGTGGCCAACCTAGAAAAAAAGTTAAAAAAATTTTAAATTTTTTCTCCCCCTCTTCCCCTTTTCCCCCCCCTCCTCTCCTCTCTTCCCTTTTTTTCTATTTTTTAAAGGGAAAACAAGTAACGAATCTTAGAAAAAATTTTTTAATAAAAGGGGGAAAAAAAAAACTGAGGGGTTCCTAAATAATTTTTAGTCCATTGTTTAAAAGTACGGTTTTAAATTTTAAAAAGGTAGGGGAAAAAAAAAATTTGGGGATATATGATTTAAAACAATTTTAAAGGGGTTTTAAAAGGGGGAAAAATTTTTCCGGGAAAAAAAATTTTCCCCGGTTCTTTCCCCCCCCAAAAGCTTTAAAAATTTGGGGAAACTTTTATAAAAAGTATTTACCAAAATGATCTAAAAAACTATTAGTTTGGGGAAAAGTTTCCCCCGTTTTCCCCCAAAATTATTGACCATTTATACCCCCCAAAAAAGGGGGTTTGTACAAAAAGGGGTTCCCAGAATATATTTAGGGGGGAGATCAAAAAAGGGAAAAACCAAAGTCGCCCCCTAGACGGATCAAAAAAGTAAAAAAAAAGGGAAATTCCCCAAAATTTTTTAAAAAATTTTCAAAAACCCCCTTTGGAATAAGTACGTACGGGGGTTTTTTGTTTTGCCATTTTCCCAAGGGGGGGCCTAAAATTCCCCCTGAAAAGTAAATTAAAAGAAGCTTTATTAAAAATTTTTGGGTTAAATTAGTATTTAAAATTTTAAAAAAATTTATTTTTTATAATTTATTTAAAAAATTAAAGGGGTGGGTTTTATACTTTGGGGTTTTGATAGTTTTTAAAAGGGGTTAAAATATTAAAAAAAAGTAAAAAACCCAAAAGGGGTTATTGTAAAAAAAGGGAAGGGGGCCCCAAAAAAAAGACGTTTAAATTTAAAAAAAAAATAAAAATTTTAAGGGGAAATAAGAAAATTTTTTTACAAATTTTTTTGGGGGTTTCAAATTTTTAATTCCGCAACAAAAAAATGAAGTAGGGCGGGGGCCCCCCAAGCATGGGGCCCAAAAGCAAAATAATTCAATTTCTTTAAAAAACTTTTTTCTTTTTTAAAAATTTTTTTTTTAAAAACCCCGGGTGTTTGTAAATATAAAAAAAAAAAAAATTTTTTTCCCCGACTTTTTGAATTTTTAATAATAGGGTTCATTGTTTTTTTTATAAGTCCAAAAACAAAACATGAAATTTGGGGAAAAATATAGAGAACACAAAAAGGGGGTTTAAAAAACGGGAAATTTTTAAAATTTCCCCGGGGTGTAGTAAAAAAACCCCTGACCTGTCCCAAAAAAAATTTTCCCCAACAAAAAAAGTGACAAACCTCACATAAAATAGTTTGGGAAAAACAAAAGAGAAAGCAGTCCCCCGCCGTATTAAGCCCCAAATTTTGGGAGGTTTAACATTTGAAAAAACTAAATACCCCCCAAAAGGGTTTAAAATTTAAACTCCTACCCAGCCCCCCCCCCTTTTTAAAGAATTTTCCCCCTTGTGAAAAAAAAGGCTGACTTTAAAAGCAAAAACATCTTTGACGTCATGCTTTTTTATTTATTAAAAAGGAAGGGGGTCTTTTTTCCCCCCCTTTTTTAAAAAAATTATTTTTTCCCCTTTTAAAATAAAAAAAATTTTTTCTCTTTAAAATAGCCACCCCCGGGGGGAAAAAAATTTTTTAAACTACTAATTTTAAGGGGAAAAAAAAATTTAAACTTTTAACACTTTTTAAGATAGAAAAGGATCAAAATTTGGGGGAAAGAAAAAAAAGTTTGAATAGTGGCGAACCCCAACTTGAAAATTTGGGGGCCAAAAATTTGAAATTTCCCCCGGAAAAAGAAAAACCGTGTTTTTTTTTGGTTCATGAATCCTAAAGTTAAAAAATTTGAAAAAATTTTAAAATTTTTTTTTAAAAAAAAGGCACTAAAGAACTGGAAATGAAACTAAAAGGGGGAAAATTTCCCCCAGTGCAAAATTTTTCCCTTTGGAACCCCCTTTTATAACCCAAAATAAATTTTTAGGAATAAAATAACCAATTCAATAATACACAAACGCAACTATGGGGGGAGGGGTTTTTAAAAAAATTATAATGTTGATTTTTTTTTTCCCGTTCCCCAAAAACTTTTACGCGGGGGGGTTCTGAAATTTGAAGCTGAAAGGGGGAAAATATTTTTACTGAAAATTTTTGGGGGTTTTTTTAAAAAAAAAGGAACCAAAAAAAGGGGTTCGATGAAAAGGGGGTCAAAAAGAATCCCCTTTCCCCCCCCTTCCCCCCATCAAAGGGCACCTACACTACAAAATTTAGTTAATCATTAAAAGAAGGGTTTTTTCCCCCGTTTTTTCAGATCAAATTTTAAAAAAACAAATTATTTTAAATTTTTTGGGTTTTTCCCAAAATTCTAAATGAAGAAGGGGAAAAATATTCAAAGTGGTTTTTTTCTCAGTCCCCAAACAGAAAAGGGAAAATTTTTCATTTTTTTCACGAAAAATTTTTTTTTTGGGAAAGTTGGGCAACTCGAGAAAATTGTTTTCCCCCGCTGTTGAATTTTTGGGGGATCGGGGTAAAAGTTTAAAAAAAAATTTTTTTTTTAAAAAAACCCCTATTTAATTTTTTTTAAAAAGTTATTTTATAAAAACTAATAAACATTTCTCCCAAAAACATTTTGGGTGGTTGTTTTTAAAATTTCTTCGTTTTATTTTTTTAAAATTTAAAAACCCCTACCCCCACTTTCAATTTTTTTAAACCCAAGTATACGCTTTTTAAAAAATTTTTCAATGGCGTTTTTTACAATTTCTTTTGGGGCCCAAATTTTACTAAATTTTTGTGTTAAAATTTTGCCCCCCTTTTATAAAATTCCCCTTTTTTAGTAAATAAGCATAAAACCCAAAAATTTTTTTAAAAATTTTTTAAAAAAAAGGGGTTAAAATTTTTAATTTTTTAATTTAAATTTTAAATTTTCAAAAAATTTTTCCAAAAATTTAAATTTTCCCTTTTTTTTCCAAAATTTTGGGGTTCCGAATAATTTTAAAAAAAAAATTTTTAAAAAACCCCCCAAAGGGTTTTAAAACTTTTTTAAATTTTTTTAAAATTTAAAAAAGGGGTTTTTAACCCCCAATTTAAAACCCAATTTACCGGCTTTTTGGGGAAAAAAAACTTTCCCCCCAAAAAAGGGGTTAAAACCCCCCCCTTTTAAAATTTGCTTTTTTTAAAAAAAAAAAAACCCACCCTAAAACCCCCAAAAAAAGGGGAAAAAAAAAAAATTTTCCAAAAAATTTCCCTTTATTTAAAATTGGTGGGGGGGGGATTTTCACCTGGTTTTTTAATTTAAAAAACAAAAATTAAAAAAAACCCCCAAAAAAACCCTAAAAAAAACCTTTAAAAAATAAATAAATTTTTTTTTGAATAAAAGGGGTTTTTAAAAATTTTTGATTTTTTAAACCCCCTTTTCCCCCCCGCTTACTTTTAAAAGCAACCAAAAAACCCCCTTAAATTTAACCCTTTAAAAATTTAAAAATTATTTTTTTAAAAAAAAAGGTTTTTTGGTATTTTAAAAAATTTTTTTTAAACAAGGGGGCCTTTTTTTTAAAAAATTTTTTTAAAAAAGGGGGGCCCCAAATTTTTTTTAAATTATTTTAAAAAATTTATTTGTAGCCTTCCAAAAAGGGGGTTTTAAAAAAATTTGGGAAAATTTTTTAAATTTTTTAAAACCGGGAAAAGGAAAAGAAAATTTTCTCAAAATTTTTAAAGGGAACCCCTTTTTTTTTAAAAAGGGGTTTTGCTTTAAGGGGAAAAATTTTGGTTTTAAAAAATTTTCCCCCTTTTTGGGGCAATGGGCCCCCTTTTTTTAACATTAGTGGGTAACCGAAAATCCCTTCCATTTATAATATCATTACTCGTTCCTCGAAATTGTGAACAAATTAATAATAACATGATTACTAGGTGAGATTTTTGAGAATGTTCTTGAAAAACAAAACCCCCCCTCCGTTAAATTCAGTATTGTGACGATTCCCCCTTTATGAAAAAATCTTTCTACAGTAGCAAACCCCCCATTCAGAAACTCCCCTCAAAAAGAAGAAACCGATGGCGAGGCAACAAAAAAAATTTAGCACAGCTGATCGAGACAATTTTTGATTCGGTTTTAGTACTATTTTTTTTGGGTGCTTTTTGTAATGGCAAATTTTGAGATTTTATCCCTTTTTTTTGGCACGAATACAGGTGTTTGAAATTTTCCCATATTTCCTTAAATGAACGCAACCATAGAAATATTACGAAAACATTTTGAAGAGAGGAAATGGAAATGGAAAAAAAAAGTACCGATAACCAAAAACCTGATATTCCCCCTCAAAAAATACACAGGTAAGCCTTTCTAAGCGAAACTGGTAACACCATATTCAAAACTTATCGAAACATATATGATATTTCTGTTTTGCGAGTTTTCCAAAGATTGTAGATTGTTAGCGGCTCTTTAGCAGTAACTCATTAGTGAGTTTAATTAATAAAATTTTCACATCAATGGACAAAAAAATCTTGATTAGATTCCTAAAACATTTTAATAATGTAAAAATGGTTTATAATAAAATAAAACAATGATGCCAAAGTTTGTTGTCAGCCAAATAGGAAAATTTTTATATTTTTTTTTAAATTTGAGAAAGTCGTTGATTATAAAATGTACGTTTCTCAGATTTTAGCTAAAAATATTTTTCCACATTTAAAAATTTAATTAAAATTGGATAGCTTTTTACTTTCAGCTCAATCCCAAAATCCCAATAGAATACTGTCGAAAATCTATTTTGAGCCTTCGTTTGGCTGGGTTTTATGATATATGGGCATTTCAATGTTTCTTTTTGGAGGTTTATTATTTTAATCAAAAATTCTGTCTTTATGTGTCATAAATATAATTCTACGTAATGGGTAATTAAAAGGGAAGCATTAAAAAAAATGTGAGTAAAATATGGTAATAAAAAAAAGATGCTCCATCAGTTTACATTATTGATATGAAAACGGGTTTAGCAGTCAGCCTCAAAATATTGTGACAGCTACGTTATATGTTTTTCAGCCATCAATCAATTTTTTTTATTTGGGGGTAAGGAAAAGTCTAAATTTAGCAGTGAGATCTGACGTTGATAGAGTAAGTTGATAAAAGTTTTTATTTCCTTGGGAATTTTTTGCGTCAATCTATCAGTTCTGTACAGGAATCATCATATTTAAAAAATCTTGTGGCACTGGGTTCTACCTGTTTCAACAACACGAAATTTGGAAAAATTTTTGATAGTTTTTTAGTCGAAATTTTTTTGTCAACCCAGTAAGAGGAATTTCCATCCGCGCTTGGAAGTTCAAAAATAATCACAAACTTAGATATTACGTATTTACAAACTTTAGTTGATGGATAACTGCACAACCAATAAAGATTATTTTATAATCTTACTTTAAAGATAGCAAAGGATTTCTGGTTTAACCCCTAGTAACGTTGAAATAAACGAAATAACTTAATCGTTAATCCTTTTTCTCCAAAAAATTTTCTGAGGATTTAAAATTTAAATCCATTTAGGAAGGAAATCCAGGCAGATAATTTTCAGTTCTTCTTCTGAAACTCGTTTTATTAACCGAACCCCTTTTAATTTTTCTCGATAAATGGAATCATAGTAATGGGGTTCCATGTTAGGGGCCTTTCAGTGACATTCAAAAGTTTAGGTTTAAACAATTCAAGAGACAGCAACTTTGTCTAAGTCCACAAGTAGAAAAGTCTAGCTATATTAAAATTTTTCTGAGAAAAGGCATTTGTTTTATTGTTCACCCAAAAGAACCCTTCCTTCCCCAAAAATATACAAATAATGTTAAATACAAATTAAAAGGCATGACATTATTTATACAACAAAACATTTTTATACTCGTATTATTTCTAGTACACATATTAAAAATAAACTTTACATCCGTAAGTAAATAATGCCTTTTTACTGTTACGTACTCAAAACTATTTTTATTTTTTATAAGGTGTTAGGAAACTTAAATTTTTAATTAATTTTTTTGTTAAGTTTGGGTTTGTGTTGTTTTTTGTACAAAGGGGCTTAAAATAAAAACCTAACACTTATTGCCATGAGTACGATTTTGGGGAGGTAAAAATGGGGTGGGGGTTAAGAGGATAATTAAGTATGAAAAAGAAGCAATTGATTCTTTAAAACATGGGACTTAATTTTTTTAAGCTATTTCTCGGGAGCGCAATGTAAATGAGTTAATTACGGAAAGCGCTTTAAGGGTTTTTTCCCCTTTGGGTGATGCAGGGTTAAAATAGCCATATTTCTTTATTTTTTATTTTTTTCTTGAAGTATGCGGTGTTAAAGAACAAAACATGTGAAGAATTTTTAATTTTTTCCACACAAAATAACAATATGCAGAATACAGTAAAAAGGGGGACAGTTAGGAAAAAAATTTAAATTTCAAGGACACTAAGCTAGGATTGGCATACTTTCCCATTAAAAACATTTTGGATCATGAGATAACTTTATTATCATCTTCATTATTTGGTGATAGGATCCTTGGAAAACAGGGGCATGCTAATGACACAACTCGAATTTGGGGACATCCCAAAAACCACTCAAGAACCGTAAACGTTAAGAAAGTGATTTGAAGGGATAAATTAGTTTTTGTTAAATTAACTTATACTTTTTAAGGGGCTCGTTTTTTAGTTTTAAAAAAATAAAATGTATCTTTAAAAAAATTGTGAGTATTTTTTTTTTTTGGGAGCATTTAATCCAAAACCCAAAAGCATAGATTTCTATCTGTACAACCAAAAAGGGCTTCCCATTTTATAGGACCAAAACCAAAAATTTAAAACAAAATTCACTTACCATATAGTATTCGGTATTTCCAAACAAAAAAACATTCAAAAAATCAAAATTACGGGTTTCATATAATGTATTATTTAATTTAAAAAATACAAAAAAAAATTTTACCTTAATATGAAACGGGATAAAAAGAGTATGGATGTATAATTAAAAAACTGTCAAAGAATATTTACCTAAGAGTAAAGAATAAATTATCATATTATCCTGGATAGTTTTGTTTAAAAAAAAAATCTTTTTGTAAAAGTTTTATTTATTTTTAAATTTAGTTTAAAAATTTTTTAAAAAAATTAGAACGAGAAATAAACAAATCCCACAGTGTTAAATTTTTCATTCTTTCTGGTTTCAACTTGAAA
>NW_025778317.1:0-19391 GCF_021130785.1 Homalodisca vitripennis
AAAGTTTTTAACAAAAACTGACAGTTTATTATAACATTTATTGCTTACTCTACTTCAATAAAACCAAATGTCTTGTACTTAAAAATAAATTTCACACTCCTTCAAAGATTTTTAACTGTAGTTGCTGCCATACGTACTTTATCCATTGTATAAATCTATAATACGTTTTTAGGTGTACATTTTGGCATGGAAATTAGGAAAACAACAGTTTCTATTAGGCATTTTAATATAAAAATGTATAACCAGTATTATGATGAAACTTTTATTATAATACAAATTTTATTATTATAAATGATCAAGTGGTTTTCTGACAAACATATGATTAAATATTTTTAATTTTTATCCAAGCACAAAGTTTTGTAAAAGAAAATGATTTTTTTTTTTTCAACTTAATTTCGTTACTATTACTTATTCTGGCAACAAAATTCTAGCGTACCTTGTTTTACTAGGAATAAGCTATATTTCTATATAAAATTTATAATAGAATTTTGGCAGCAGTATCCGGATAATAGTAAATTTTATAAACAAGTTAGATGTCTACATGTAAATAACAGTTGCAAATATCACCGTTCAGTATGCCTTCACTAATATGAAAGAACGAAACAAAACTGTTACGAGAGGAAAGTAATTTTTTACTCCAGTATAACAGAAAATTTTTATAATCACTCTACGCTCCATACAGAATTCACAATGTGTAGACTCTTGCACAGTGTTGTCAATATTAATCCACAATGACGTCACAACACGACCTATATTAATATGTACCAGTATGCCTCTAGTGTGTTGTTTAATATTATAGCTCCGCTGAGGTATTTTTATTTTGCTCTTCCTAAAGACATAGGTTAAACGTCAGTCGATCAATTAATGAACTGTCACAGATATACGATTTATATATAGGTATTTTCTACAATGCAAGTAATAGTACACAATGTGAAGGTGATAATACTTTAAAATAAACAGGCCTTGTAAGGCTATCAATGTTCAATGTAGGTTAAGTTTATATGCGTGTGCACACCGCAGTCATTATTTATTTACAATAACATAAAAATTATTGTAACAAAAGATCAGAATTAAATTTAATTACTACAGTAAGTAAGTTAATTAATACTGAAAAGGACAATCAACTTTCGTTATAAGTTTACTAATACACAAGTATTTTAAATTTTTTTTATAATTTAATGGTATTCTTTAATATTTGTAATATTAGTTTTTTCTAGTTATAGTGAAAAACTAATTATTGATTCTTCAATTATTGTACCGTTACATTTTTAAATGTATTTTACTAAGTCTTTTAAGTAATCGACTTTAAAATATTGCTGTAGTTTTTTAATTAATTTATAATCAAAGTATTATGGAAACCATATTAGTTGCTGCAGTTATAGCAAATGTATAGTCTCAATTTGATTTCATATGTTTAACATGTATAACAAATGTTTTACAAATTACCTTCCTTAATTATAATGCAAACGGTTAATGAATTTATATTTTCCTTGTTTACCACGATCCGATCAAGTATACTCCATATTTATTGTAATTTTAGTACGTTTTATGACAATCACTTTTTATTAGAGCTTTTATAATCGTATTCTACACACCGCAGTTTCAAAGATGAAAATGTGTCTAATAATTGATATATTTTTCCACCTAGTATATTGAAAATACTCAATCACATCACAAAATATAAACGTACAAGTTTACTTTGTGATAAGAATTTTCAGAAAAGCTTTTAATACAGCATAAAAATGCAAAATATTACAGTTGAGGAGTGGCCCATTATACTCCTGATACAACACACACGCTCGTGTCCCTGCTTCCCCGGCATTTGTTCGCTGAATATTATGTTGCCTTGCCTTAGCTGGTCGATCGTGATAAATCTCTAGTGTTTCACAGAATTGATTTATAAAAATATTACATAGGTGGGCGGTGACTTTTGTGTTGTCCTTACTTGACCTATATCCGTGTTTTTCCTCGCTTTGGATGTATGCATTCTGATTATTATATTGCCTTGCGTCAGCTGTTCGACAACACTAAAAACAATAGTTCCTATTTCACAGTATCCATTCATAGAACCATCCACAGCTGAACGGTGACCTTTTTTGTTTGCCTGCTTCGACCTATATCCTTGAGTCACCGAGAGGATTATATTAGCTATTGCGCGAGAATTCAAATCCTAAGTATTATTAGTTATTTAAATTTTGAAAGACTTAGTCAAAAACCTTAGAGTTTTTTTGTTTAGATACATATAGCAAGAGTATTATAATAGAAAAAAAACGAGTGAATGTTTGCAAACTTTTCGAATCGAGAAAACACTGACGAGTTTTGTACACCTACCACTTTGAAGTTAAACTTGAATTTCAAACATATATTTAGAGATGATGGCAGTTTTAAGCGGAACTGGATAATATAGATGAAGATATATTATTAGATTTTTAATAGGAAATGTGATCGTTGAACGTTTAAAATAAGATTTACTGGTTTTGTAAGTTATTAATAGAATCTTTTATTCACGAATTAGTGTCTAATATATTTTAATTGTAATAGTGTAAGAAGAGTAAAAACTATCACCCTTTAAATAAAAGATATTTACAATTAAGACATAAAATATCTTTAAATGTATAATAATTACTGTATTGTAGAATATAGTGATAAACCAAATTATTTGAATCGTATATACTGAAGAACATGGTGATTACATTAAAGATGTAGCGTACATATTCCTAAGTTTTGTTCAATAATTTGTTGTTAGTAGGTATTTATATGTTTTATTATTCAACTCCATAATAATAAAATCGCAGTATGACGACTTATTCCAATATTTCATATTATTACAATATGTACGATGTACCCGTAATAATGGTTTATTATGATACAGCCAACCGTTCAAGTTGTAAGGCAAATTGATGGATTCAAACCACTGGTGGAATCAATCAAATGTGGTCCTTTTGTTTAGAGACAAGAAGGTCTATAGCCGCCTGCACTGTGTCGAAATGGCTTCGTGATCAATTCCTGTTGTGGTTCATTATACTTTATCTATGTTTGATATTGTGATTGGTTTGTATTTTGGGTATAGATTCCGGTGATTGCATCAACAGAGGTAGGGGTTACATTACATACATGAATAAAAAATTGTTGCAGGAAATGTTTAAGAGTAGCTATGTGAAGGAAATTTTATTGAAGAAAAAAACCGAAATATGGTGAGATATAATAAGACCCAAAATGATAGTTTTTTTCTATAAATAGGGAATATAATATTTTTTTGGTTTTAGATGTTAAACTGTATAACGGATTCATGTTATGATAATAATAGGTTTAGAGTATTAAATTTGAATAAAATCAATACGTTGAAATAAATACATGCTCAATTCATTTAAGAATTCTAAATAAAGAGCATAAGTTTGATTTGGGCCCTTCAAGGCAAAAACAGAATATTGACTAGACATTGTCTTGCACAGAATTAAGGACTAAATTGAACAGTGTCTTTTTTCACAAATGTCACCATTATTCCTTTAAAGGATTGCACAAAATATCTCCATGGTGTGATTAACATTGATAAGATTAAAATGAAAGCATATAAAGTAAGTTCATAAAAATATGTCGAATAAACAAATTTTAAACATTTCCAAATATCCTTATTATCATTCATACATCAGATCAGATATTCCAAAAGATTTATTTTAAAAAGTATAATATTACCTCGACTTTTATAAATATTATTTGTTGTGTTTAAAATTGGGTTTTATGGGTTCTTCTTTATAATTTCTTCCTTTTGCAATGTATTATTTATTATTAAAACATCTATTATGTTTATGTAATAAAAGACACGGTGTTTGATAAAACACACTAAAGAAATATAAATACCTAGTTACAAGATCAACACATATTTATATAATTAAAATAAACATGATAACTATAAGTAAACAAGATAAAGAATAATGGAAGACTCATAAAAAAATATTCTAGAATATATATACCATCACATACTTATGACGCAAGAGAAATCCTATAGTCAATAGTCAACGACAGAGTAGTTCATGGTTGACACAGTCAACAACTAGTTACTATTCCACATTTATAATTTGGGATATTTTCATAATTATATATAAAATTGAAGTAGTGTGCATTTTCTTCAAATATGTATTAAAAATAATTACGAGATATTTTATCTTCAATCGAAGTACGAGTATTTTTAGATTGTAACAAAATGTTATTATTGTTTAGAAATTAGTATTATATTTGTATGCATTATATAACAATAGATATGGATTTATCATCGTGTTTAAACTTCAACGTTCAAATAATGTTTAATGGCAATGTATGACAAATAACGACTTTGTGATGATTCTATTGTTTAGTCATTAATGTAAATGAAATGATTATACAGTTACAGTAGAGTGAATATCATTGAAATAAATAATAGTATAACTGGTTAGAAAATGGTTAGTCATAACAATATTGCTTGAAACATTCCTTAAACATTTTTATTATTAAATCATATCTTATTTTAAATCATTTCAACTTACAGGTGGAATCTTAACTGATAGCAAAACGTAAATAGAATTCTTGATAATCCGAGGTGATTCTGACCAGGCAGTAAAGTAACTCAACCGATATTATAACTTTCGTGCTCATTATTCAGGCACCTCGTTTCTTCACTGAAGTAATACTTTCTGATCACATTGCTACCAACTTTCTAAAGTAAAAAATGTCTTGAAAAACAAAATGAAAGGATTTCATTTCCGACAATATACTACAAGTGCCTGACCTTATCCGTAGCTTCTCAGATTTTTTCTTACAGTAAAGTAAAAACGATATTGGCAATAAGTTGTAATCACTAAACTTTTCCTCATGCGGATGGTAATTGAACATATTTATTACATTTACAGAATAACAAGAACAACATAGGCAACACAAGAAATGTAGCCATGCATTCGTAATATTTCGGGCATTGTCATATAGGCATATCATTTACAGTTTATCTAGCGCGATATACCTAACGTTTAGCAGCATTGCAGCATTCCGTATAGATGTGATGTTTGTTGAAATATGTGTATACACTTAACAAGGCATGACTGGATTTCTAAGACAAATTACGATCTCAACGAATTTAATGTATGATACGTCATTAGGTAAAAGGTACAGAGATCCTTTATATATGAGGCAAGAGGAAGTCTTTTAGATTTATCTAAATTTGGTTCCGTAACTCTGTTGCTCAAACCTTTCTGCGAAATGTTATAGTTTTCATACGTGTATGATATTGTAAAGCAAGTCTTTAGGTGCAAGAAAGTAAAGGCATCTGTCACAATAGTCAAGTCCATAATAATATTACATGCATTAGCTATTATAAAAACAAAACAATTTATAAACGTTATATTTATTTTGAGCTGTTGTAGTACTAAAGAAATGTAAAGTAAATATATTACTTATACAATGTTACTACAGACAGACCCTAGTACAAATAGAATTGAAAATTCATAAGAAAACTTGAGTGGACTTAACGGCCACATCGTAAAGTATATACAGTTTATTCAAACATTAACATATTCGCTTTTCAACGTTTTATACTAAATAACACACAGTGCGTTATGTAGTATTTATGATGTTATATTAATATAAAAATATTTTATATTTAAAATTACGTAAGGCAACATTTAAATACACTAATATAAAAAGTAAACGTATCTAAACAGTTTGCAGCCTCTAAACAACAACAAAATTTCGGAATATAAAGCAAAGTGTTGCTTTATTTTTTCAAATAATATGTCTGTGGTGGTCAATAAAATTATAACAAAGTTACAAGCTAATACCCTGGATTGGAGCCTTGTCAAAGACAGAAACCCGTGTATACGATATCGACGGCTGAAAATTAAGTCTGGCGTGAGTGTTAATAATGAATAAAGGGATTTTTCTACATGCATAAAATCTGTAAACACCATTTTTATTACATTCTTGAAGCTCTTGTCTTATTTGAAATGATATATTAATTTTAAACCAACTCTCCAATAATATAAAAGTTTCTTATTTTTGTGAGGCCTTTCGAACAACACCATTTTTATTGTATACATTTATCAAACAATCTGAATTACCATTGAGGTTTATTTGACAAGCGTCACATGCGCTTTTCTGATTATAAAAAAACATATGTTATTGCAAGTATCTCTATTACAAAAAGTAGATATTTTATTTAAACAGCACTTTTTGACCATCTTAAATGCTTCATACAAATTTTATCTTAATCATTTGAATTCTAATTACAAATGCTCCTGGATTTAATTTTGGACTTTCTTTTCCTTCAGATAAGACTGGCAAACTTAATTCTACACATGAAAATGGAACAAAACTACAACCCTACATGTCGTGGGGTAAGCAACGCTATAATATATTTAAGCTATCAATTTGTGTAAAGACACTTAATTTAATAAAAAAAAAAATACTTTAATTCACGAGCCATTTTGAGCTTTCTTTTCTTTTCCTATGCATAATTAATTTAAAAAGGGTTCCTTCATAAATATAGTATACAAATAATATATAGCTTAAAAGATGAAGTAGGTATTAGCTCTAATTAAACAAATTTGAGACAGTGCACTCGCATCCTTAAAGAAAATTGGGAACGAATGTTATTAGTTTTCATTTTAGTTCTTCAGATTTTACACCACTGAGGCTTTTATACTGAGACTATTAGAATTTTGTTTATTTCAAAACCTGTACTTTTATGTGTGTATAATATATTAAAGAGTAATCAGTAAAATATCTGTTTTTAAAAGAATTGAATCTAATATCTTCAAAACGACTATATACAACTCAGTAATAACACTATTTCATTATTCTTTATTCTAAAACTTTGTTAGCTATAAATTACGTAACTTATGTCCTTCAAAAACTCTTAATTACAAGTATTTTTGGTACCTTTCATACCAGTTATTATAAATTTACCATTCAAATGATATTACTGTTTGCATTTTCCTTCAAACGATACAGAAAAGTATCAAATTGCAAAATAAAATTTTAAAAAATATGCCAACATATAAATTGTAAATTTTTAAATTTTTCCCCATGTTTGCTATACTATTGAAAATGGTTTTTACCCTGCGGGTTAAACACAAGATTGTGGTATTTTTTATATTGGAGCTATTTTGTAGTTTGTTAGCTGTTAAATGATTTTTTATAAAGCAGAATCTTTAAGGCACCTGAACATGAAATTTAAAGTGATGCAGATTATTGTACAAAATATTACAGTAAAACAATGTAGGTTTGTAGCCCAAAAGGTGTGTAGCATTGTGACGAAAATAAAGAGCTGTGCTCTTACGTAATAAGAGTAGATAAAATGCAGCATGATACATAACAGCTGTGCTATAAGGTTATAATTGTTTAAAGAAGGTTTTAAATGATGCAATATATAACATTCGATAATACAACAGAGTGGTTGTAAAAATCACATGTCACAAATTTAAGAGAGTAATAACGATACTCTCTTCAACCCCACTTTGAAAAGCGGGGGGGGGGGGGGGGAAATTTTTTATCCATCACAAAACTCAAAAGAATTATATTAAGTTTTGTAAATATTTTTACATTAATATATCAATCTGCTTGGAAATTATCCAGGCGTATCATAATTTAATTACACCCTGAGATGGAAATACACCCCCATAACTTTTTGCTAAGAATGTCGCCGAATGGTTTTATTCGCATCATTGGTTTTGTATTAAATATACCTTTAAAATATATATTACAAGATATTTGTGAGAATCGTAAACTTTATAATTACCCCTCTTTTTACTCTCTTTAAGAAAGATTAATATTTTTTAATACTCCAAACTATCCGTAACAATATTTTTATAAAGATAGTGAACATTGTACTTCGATATCTCTATCTATTTGGAAATTATCCAGGCGGAACAGAAATTATTTTACACCTCATATGATTATTATATAACGTGAGGGTAAAACCTGTCTAAATTTTTTTAGATTATATGGTATCTTAAATAGATTGAAAGATTTTTCTCTTAAACACCGTTATATCATGTAGTTCTAATATTTATTAATAATGAAACGTGGGTTTGATCATTATTTTTGGTACTTGAAATGATATAATATTGTTGTTTCTCACCTTCAAGCTGTAATCAAATGTCTTGTGAAAGTATAGATACACGCTTGCAGAGTTGCTGTCAATATTAATCTACAATGACGTCACAACACGACCTACATCCATGTGCACCAGTGTCCCTCTAGTGTGTTGTTTTAATATTCTAGTTTCTCTCTGCAATATTTTATTTTGCTCTTATTTTAGATATAGTTTTAACGTCAGTCGATAAAATAATGAACTACCATAGGCATGATATATAAATACAGTTCTTTACTAAAATATAACGAATTGTACACTACTTGAAATGATAATACTTTGAATAAAAAAAATATCAAATTTCGACTCAAGCTATGTAGAATTTATAAATTTGTGGACAGCAAAGTAAATATTTAGCTAACTGCTTTATATATAGCTACAATTTAAGTCGATAAAATGATGAACTTTCATAAATGTTACATTTAATATACCGGTCACTTTTGCAATACTACATTATATTCAGAGACAATATTTTACAATGACCATGCATGGAGTGTTGTAGAATGTAATTTAGAAGGTATAGCCGTCTGTATAGCAAAGTCAATATTTAGCTACCTGAACATCACATCACGATTCGCATGTATGCGTACAATAGTCCCTAGGGTTTGATGTTGACTTTTCTAATCTCACTGTAGTACTTGCCGTTGCTTTCGGTAGAGTAATTCTTGAATGAAAGTTATGTAATAGATTCTTACAAGAAACATTACAGAAATAGTACAATAATTTTGTGTATGTACGGGTTAAATATAAGCTTACGGTGAAATAAACCTGCATTGTTGACAAAAATATGTTTTTTTACAACTAATATTGCTAATTATTTTGCTATTTTGCTAAAATCTGTTGTCACTGCTATTAAAATTTAAGTCACATAAAATGTAAAGTTAATTTTGCTTCTTCTCTTTAAATTTGTAAGAAAACATTTTGGTATAGCTAAAAAATTTATTTACTACTGTTAATCAATAATTAATTGACATAAAAGGCAATATAGATAAAGATATTACATATTATTTCATTTTGATTGCATATGTATATATATACTTATGTATATGGTTTAGACAAAAATTTTTTATTTTCTCCAAATGTTATTACTTTTTTTTATTCTACATAAGACTTTTATATTTCAAATTATTGGAACTGTTTATATATATATATAATATATATATATATATATATATATATATATATATATATATATATATATATATATATATTTGTGTGTGTGGTGCGTTGTGTGCGTGTGTGTGTGCGTGTGTGTATATATATATATTTACAGGAAGGATATTATTTTTTATAATAACACGTTTTGGTAACTATTATATTTACAACTTTAATTACAACAAAACTTACTTAAGGAAGTTTTTGCACTAAAATGTTCCCATTAGAATAAAACGGCCTTGGTATTTATTTAATTTTATATTGCAAATAATAAAAAAATTACTTGAATCAGTATCGCATTTTAAGTCATAATAATCTATTTTATCATAATCAATTCTATTACATTTAAAGGTTATGTTGTTTTATTGAGCACACAAAAGAGGATTCAAAGTAGATGCAACACTATAAAGCTAATAAAAAGAATGTGGATTAAGTAGGTAAGAAAGGATTTATAACAAAGAGTCCCATCTTTATATAAACGAAGTTAAGGACTTTATTAACGAAAGTAAACGGTGATAATATAAAGTGTCATGTTGTGTTTATTTACCATAGTATTAATTTAAAAGGAGACTACACGTTAACCTAGGTTCAAGCATTGTCCCATTTTGGATCAAGATGTAAGGAATTTTATTTATTTTCTAGTTTTTTTTTTTCTTTTGTGAAGGAATCACAGAGTAGGATATACGGATGATACGTTTGAATTTCACCTGTTCCTTAAATTGGTGGTGGTCCATGAAAATTCTTTTTTTGCCAAACCATATTATTTTAACTATTATGAATGTAAAAATACAATTCCTGTAACACGGATGCAAGACATAAAAGCTTGTTTAGAGTAGTGTATCATAAACTAGTGCTTCTGCTTCGGCATTTTTTATCCTATATTATACCTACTGAAATATATTTACAAAAAAGTCCTAATACAGTTAAGTTGCGTATAAGGAAATTACCATTACTTCAACATCCGGTGCGATAGTTTTTCGACGTTAAAAGCTTTAAAATAAGTATATGCACTTAAAAAAATTACTACTAAATATGAACAAGATCTGAAAAGCTTTTAAAGAGGCATCAGAAGTGCTTTTTTTTGCATTAGACAAAGCTAATTCAATACAGTGATGTTATAGTAAACAATATTCATCAAACAGATTTACTCTCAATATAAATTTTCCTGTGAAAGCCGATATATCGAGCCCGGGGGATGCGGAGCAGTTTTTATACTTAATCGCCTTTTAGCGTTGTTTTATAAAATAACGACACGCCTGCCATATATTATTCATTGTACTTTATTGATAAATCGACATTTGGGAGTAAGTACTCTAGGCAATTAGGTTTTTTGATTGTTTTGATAAAGTAATAGTAAAATATTGTTTTATTACAGTTAAACTAAATGTCGTATACCTTTATATTATCATTCCAAAATTACCTGCAATTATTTGACATACATTACGTTTAGATTTTTTAGGTCTACCATTATTAACTGCAACCAATTTGAAACATATAGTTATATGAATTAAGTGCATGGTATGTTGCTGTGTATTATTACTATTGAATATTTTAGATAAAGAAGAGCATACATTAATTAACAATATTAAGAAAAATAAGGTTTAGATGGTAAAGTTAATGTTATATCGTATGTATCAAAGAAAATTTGAATTTTGTTTGCAAGTATGCAAAAAGTATAAAATTAATTACGATAGAGTATAATTATACATGAATCAAATATCTACATTATGACTCCGAATAATTCCATTAACATGTTTTTTTTTTATAAAAAGACAATACTTTCGTTACCTAAGACATTTAATCCAACTATTTGTATATATTATTAATTAAATGTTCTACCCGCAAGATATTGGGCGCAAGTATGATTCTGAAATAACAATAACAAAAATTTAATTAATATCGTTTGGTAAATTGTAAACGCATTTTTGTTAATTTTTACTTCTATTTTTCCCACCTACCTCTATATATTTCATCCTGATCACAGATTGAAATAAAATTGATTATACATTAGCCCTTCCTGATAATATTAGCTGTAAATGCTAGATGATTTTTAAATCAGAATATATCTTAGGAAATACTTGTAGTAAAAATGCCATTTTAGGTTGGAAATAAAATTTACTCCTTAACCTTTTATTGTTGCGGATAAAATTCTTGTAGTATCAGCTAAATAACTAATATAATTTACTTTGGTCGCTAAAAATCTAAATAGCTCATTCTTACACATGTTTAATAGCTTTTTATTCAAAATATAAACTTATAACTCAAGTAATCATCGATTGTGTCGAAAGAATGTAGATTCTATCTACCAGATATCCGATCTTCAACATCTCTTGAAATTCTAAATTATTTTAGACAGTTGACAGTATATTATTCTGATACCATTCTTTATAATCTTTGAAACGAGTATTATTAAGCAGAACTGCACTGAAGAATACTGAAGATTCTGTTTAGGGCGCAAGTATAAAATTTTCTGTACTGTAAGACTCAAGGTTCGTTGCTCAGCAACTGACTTTTTACAAACAACAAAATTCCTATATTTGGTCCATAAATATGCATCATAGAAGAAGTTCATCAAATATTACGTTTTTCTCATAAAATTATTCTTATTTTTAGTGGAGCTTTATTATACCTTAGGCAGTAAACCAAGTGGTTAATATCGATAACTAGAATGTTCCACAATTGCTATAGAAAAGGATGTGGCTTTGTTATCTATGTTGGCCGGTGGGCATTTGAATTTTGTCTCTAAGCATCAGTAATGCAAATTTCACAGAACGAGCTGCGTGTGAAAAAGTTCCTATTACTTAAAAGTTGATTTATCATAGTAAAGTACGTACCAAAGTTTTCAATTATATTAAGTTAATATCAATAAATTAAGATTTGAAAGTTTAATATTTAACATTACACTTGAATAGTGAGATAAATCATAGTATTGAGTAATAAAATTGAACAGGAATTTTGGAAATGAGACAGTAATTTTTTTTATGTTAATTTTATATTTTATTATTTAAATTATATTTCTTATTAAGTTGGGACTTTTCTAACAAGTTCTTGCAAATTGTTTTTCAATTTGTGATAAGAAAAAAGCTTTTTACCTAGGTTATAGAAGTTTACCAAACCCAATCCATATTGTTGCTATCAGTAACCTTAATGTTTAAATTAAAACTTTTATATTTTATATATATATATATTTATTTATTTTTTATTAATACCAAGTATATATTAAATATTTATCACATCGTGAGATGTAGCACACTTGGGTGAACTTTGAGTAAAGGGGTTCCAGGAAAGATTTGACTAAACGATAAAAATCCAAAAACCATCAGAGCTGAGTGGTGATCTATTCAATGCTTTTGAGATGTCCTGTCATGACCTATATTCTCGTGTCCCTACTTCCTTAAATCTTCCCCGAATATAACATTGACTTGCTTAGTCTGCCTGATTGCAAATAATCGACGTTATTTTCTAATATTATTTTGTACAAATACATGTATAATATATATATATATATTGTATTGTAATTATCACAAAAAATTATTTTATGCTATCAATATCTTATTGAACCAAAAATAAATTTACTAACTAGTTTATATCGTTATATTTTAGTTCGTATTACTTACTTTGGTACAAAAATATGAATCTTCTTGAATATATTTAACAATATTGAACAATACGATATTAAGTACTAAAATAATGAATAATCAACAAAATTTTAGAGCCTTTGCATCCCATTCATTGACTTGGTTATTAAGTCTATATAAAACTCTGTCAACTTGTAAATTAATTTTACGAGAAGTATCGAATAAAAGCAGCTCTCACCTGCAAATGTTAAGTGTCAAGTGACCGAATAGAAACCCCGCACATGCAGTGAATCATGTTACGCAGTGAGATCTACATACACATCTAAATAAAGTAAGAAGGATATTTTTTATATGGGCAGCAAAAATAACTCACATAATAGAGTCATATTTTTTTAATCAATTAACCGTTTAAATTATTGTTATGGAGCAAATTTCAATGGTAACTAATTTTAAATACCTATTTCCCTAGAAGGTAACGTAAGTTATCTGACACAAATATAAAATTGTTATTTTACAGCTAACCATAAAGCTAACTATAATATAATAATAATTGAAGTACTTTAAAAGGATGGTAAACTTCTTACCAATGAGTAACAGGTCTGGTAAATACCTACACAACTGATTAAAATGCATTTATTTAATTACAATAAACTGCATAGAGTATGTAATTTATCATTTTATAAACTGTAAATACTAAATTATATACAATAATAATATATTTTATATTACAAATTATAAAAAACCTTTGCTTGTCCATAAAAAGATTGTATTCATGTAATTCTTGAGGTATAAATAACTTCGCATATTGCTGAACTTAAAACAAGAGGCGAAACAACCAAGAACAAAGAAGCTCTAACTCCAAATGTATTTCCTGGTTAAATTCCAAATTTGCAGTTATCACCTCTCGCTCAGTTGACTTTCCGGCCCAATCCCTATCATTTGCCAAGTACATTACGAGAGGATGAGTTATCAAACATATGAATAGGCCTTTCGTCTAGTGATGTACATCCCTATAAAACGTCTTTGAGATGACAGATTCTTTAGGTGAAGTTTTGCTTAAAATATATTCAAAATGAAATATAGTTACGCAAAATAGCCAATAAGTTTATTATAGTAGTTAAGGTATGTTTATAGTTACGAAATTTTAGGGCTTTAAGGGAGTTTTGAAAAACAAACACACACTCACTCACACACACACACACACACACACACACACACACACACACACACACACACACACACACACACACACACACACACACACAGAGAGATAGAGACAAGAGAGAGAGAGAGAGCGCAACTTTTTGCAGTATCCGGTAAAATTGTTGGCCCTCCCTGGACAGGGAGGTGGAAGGTCACTCTAAAAGATCAAATAGCACTTATATAGGCTAGGTATAACATATTATTTTAAAGTTCTTGGTTTGTCAATAAAAAATTTGCCTAAAGAATATATATCGGTCCACTCAACAAGAAATGGCAGTCCCAGTATTTAACTCGTAGCCCACCTGACGCTGAGAATCATAATCAAAGTTACGATCAGAGCTATTGTTTTATTGCATATACATGATTGCATAGTCAGGCTCTTATCTTATATCATCTTAAGAATGTCAAATATTTACGCCAATCGGTTCATAACTTCTTTCTTAATCCAATACCTTGTTATTAAACCATAATATAATTGTTTTTTTTCCACAGTTTAATTTTCATCCATAAAACAAATAAATATTGTATAAGTTTTTTCTAAACGACATTGTAGAAAATATTTGTCTGCCCAATTGTTGGGGATATGTTGCTATAACTTCTAATGGAAATGTTTCAGAGTCTAAAATATTGGAAGTAATTTCTTCTTGGTTCAATAAAGAACCCTATTTATTTGTGAAAAAATTTAATTACATCTCTCTGTTTAAATTATCTCTTTGTTTCTTAGTTCCTAATAAAATAGTCTAGAGAATTTTAACACAGTACATAGTTTCTTCTTGGTTTTAGGTATGCACCTTTTCATTTTAAAGGCAAAAGTTCAAGTAACCAGCAGATCTGATCAATTCTCAAATAACTCTTGATGCTAAAGTACCAAATACTTGAGGCTTAGTATGATTAGTCCCTATTGGTTCACAAATTATTTATTTTATGTTGTCAAATGGTTTATGGACAGTAATTTTATTAATCTTTCTGCTTGTATGATATATGACTATATATAAAAATTCCTACTGTTTGTAAATTTTATAGCAGTGTATAGTAAATTGAATGTTTGTATCCTTTTATAGACCAATATATGAGAGTAGTTTAAACTTACAATTTTGAATAATTAATAAACGCAGTACTGTACAAACGTAATTTGAAATGAAATGCTGCTAGTTATGTTTTTTTATAATGATTCTGTATGGTGTTGTATGGTGTGTACACCAATCGTGGAATCATTCAGATGTGGTCCTTTTGTTAGTAGACGATAAGGCCTATAGCCGCCTGCACTGTGATACAAAAGGTCAACACTAATAAACATACCTTTATTGTAAAAATTGTTTTCTAGGGAAGTGGGAGGGTAACTGAAAATAATCTAATAGCACTTTATAGTAGTATAACATACTCTAAATTTAATGGCGGCCTCACTACTTGGCTCATAGCCGACCTGAAACTGTGACGAGATGGCTTTGCGATTAATTCCCGTAGAGAGGTGGCAAAGCAGAGCGACGCAGTGGTTCAATATCCTTCATGTCTGTTTGATATTGTGATTGGTTTGTATTTTGGGAGTAGATCACGGTGATTGCATCAGTATAAGGGGGAGGGGGTTACATGCATTACTGTTTTTGTAATAAAAAGTGCTGCAGTGCACAAATTCGTACAAAATGGTTTGCTTATGTAAAGAAAAAAATATAGAGACATATAAAAAAATATGTTCTTAAAATTTTTTTTTAATTAGAATAAAATCCTTGACGTCTATAAGTACTAGAGTGTGTTTTTGGTTTAGTGTAGTGAACCTAAATCACTAAATATGTATTTGTAAAAATATAAAATAATAACAGAAAGTTGATTTAAACATAAATTGGAATTAATTAAATAAATAGTGAGAAAAAATAAAATGAAAGTAAAAAAAAAAACATGAAATAGTAGGATAAAAGAATTATCGCATGTAACATACGCATTTATATAACGAGAAATAATGTAAGATAAGCAGTATGAAGGAATACGGAAACAAAAGTATATAGTGCCCTGAGTAACACAGAGAATATGATTGAAACAAACATGATTACTTAAAATAAAATGTATAATGGAATATTGGAAGCCTTTTTTTAGAATTCTAGCATTAATTAATTACTGTAAAGACTTGTTATCTTTAGGTGCAGTATGTAAGAATGAAACAGATAGGATTTAATATCGTGTTTAAAATTCATCCAAATACCGATGGATAATAACGACTGTTTTCGGTGATACAAAAGTCAACACTAATAAACATACCTTTATTGTAAAATTGTTTCCAGGGAAGTGGAGGGTAACTGAAAATTTTCTAATAGCACTTATAGTAGTATAACATACTCTAAATTTAATGGCGGCCTCACTACTTGGCTCATTGCCCACCTGAAACTGTGAATTATTTATAAAAGTTAACGAGCAGAGATAAATTGTTTTATTGCCCAACATGATTATTGCTTTTTTTTTTTTTCGGTCTCTTATCTCATATTAGCATAAGAATGTGAAATATTTACACCAATCGGTTCATAACTTCTTTGTAAATCTAATATGTTTATTTTTTTCCTAAAGTTAATTTTTATTGCTAAAAGAAATACATATTTTATAATTTTTTTTAATAATGTACATTAATAGAAAATATTAGTCTGCAAAAATTGTAGGGTACATGTTACTATACCTCCTAAGGGCAATGTTTTAGAGTTTCTTTTTTTCTTATGTCCTAATAGAATGGTCTAGAGAATTTAAACACGGTACATAGTTTCCTCTTGGTCAGAGGTGAATACCTTTTCATTTTAGAGGCATAATGTCAAGTCAGATGCATAATTTCTCCCATTTCTGATCATTTCTCTCATAACTCTTAATGCAAAAGTCCCAAGAGACTTGTGGCCTAGTACAATAGTCACTAATTCTGCACAAAGAATTTTATTCATTATTTTTTTCAAATGGTTTATGGCAGTCATTATATTAATCATTCTACTTGTATGATATAACTATCGACTAAAAAAAATCCTACTGGCTTAAATTATACATAGCAGTGTATAAGTAAATGAATCTTTGCATCCTTTAGAGACCATACAGGTGAGTAGTTTAAACATACAATTTTGATTATTTATTAAACACAGTACTGTAAAACGTAATTTGAAAATGAAAATGCTGCCAGGTATGTTTTTTTTTAATAATTATTCTGTATGGTGTTTGTTTAAGGGGACTTTCAACCAAACTTTTTATAAAAATTTGAATAGTTTTTTTTATTATTGTAAGTTATTGTTTAGTCTCTCCCCTTTGCAAATATATAACTCTTTTTGTATACAATTAGGTATAACTAACTAAAATATAAATAAATGCTGAGCGCTTGCACACAGTTTTAGGACGCCGCCCGCACGCAACAGTTTCAGCCATCTGTCTTTTTCATATACATTTCAAATGGAAAGACTTATTATTTAGTTTTATGGGTTGGCAACACTGATCAATGAACAAACTTTAGCTTTGCCAGCTGCATCTGTGTTGTGTTTGTTTATTTTTTGCCTTGTGTCGAGGTTGGGAGGTTTGTTTTGTATTCTGTTCGTCTGTTGTGTTTTGATATTTATAATGGGTAATAAACAGAAATTTGGTTCAAGAAGAAAGAGTTAAACGAAGATGTTTTGTTCAACGTAATATTGTGCATACTAGTGATAAAATTCATACACAGTCTGATAATATTTACAACGCCTAACCTAGGTAATAATGAGCCTTCAACAAGTGGCGTTTCTTCGACTCCTAGGCCTACCGTGGCAAGTGAAGTAGGCCTAGAACATAAGGACTCAAGCCGTAAAGGTAAAGTAAAAGGCAATGTTTTTATACTATGAAGAGCATTTCACAAAATGTGGTGTATATGACATTTTGGACATAAAGTTTTTTGAAAACATAAAGGAACTTGCAGTTTGTAAGTTTTGTAAATATAATTTAACATTTAAAATATATGTTGTTGAGGTTTAAGTTGTAAAATTAAAAGTGAAATGTTCTAACTGCGATGAAAATATTACTGTTGAGAACTGTCATAAGATTGAATATCACTCTACTGGAAGTAAGGAAACATTTTATGATGTAAATCTTAGACTCGTAAATGGCCTAAGATCTATTGGAACGGGTCAAACAGCAGGTAAAATCATTTGCGGTATGTTGAACGTTCCCGCTCCTCCTACAAACTACAGAAAACATGAAGATAAACTTCTTAGGACTATTGAGGACCTTAGTCGTTGAGAAAGTATGAAGAAAGCTGTGGAAGAAGTTGTTGTTGCTATGAACAACAGTAGTGATTTGTGCGTGGCGGATGACGGTTCGTGGGAAAAACGGGGACACGTATCATTGAACGGAGTTTTGTTAGTGACGTCAGTTGCTACTGGAAAGGAACTAGATGTATCCTGTAATGTCTAATTTATGTGTTTGTCCGGAGAAAAATTAAAACATTCATAAAGTTAAGTTTTACGGCAAACTATCGAGGAAAAAAAGTGGGGGAAAGGAAGTGCGCGGTGCTGTTGTGGATTTCAGTAGGTCTCAGCAAATGTAAAGTGTACGGTACCTGGAATACTTAGGGGATGGGGACTCCAAAGGCTTTGCATCTGTAAATGAGAAAAATATTCATGCAGAAGAAGTAGAGGTAAGCAAGTTAGAGTGTATAGGCCATGTAGAAAAAATAATGGGAATCAGGTTATTAATATTGAAAAATCTAAAAAAAGAGCTAACAGACAGGAAAACTTTAGGCGAAAAAAATAGATTAACTGAGGTAGCAATAAAGAAACTGCAGAAGTTTTATGGCTTGGCTATACGAAGAAACTGCCACAGCGTAGCGGCTATGAGGGAAGGTATATGGACTATTTATTTCCAAGTTTCGTCGAATAGTGAAACTGCTTCGCGCATCCATCGGATTTTGCCCAAAAGGTGAGAGCTCTTGGTGCAAATACAACAAAAGTCTATTGAATAAAGAACCCTATGATCATAGTAAGCATTTCCACCTACATACCAGTTGTGATGGAGGAAATAAAAAGTATTTTTTAAAGATCTTTCTGACTCAAAACTTTTTTTAAAATGATGTTTTAAGAGGAAGACTCAAAACCCCATTAAGTCATTCAACAACACAGTATGGTCCACAATTCCGAACCGAGTATTTGTGACGTTGCCAACTCTCTAGTAATGGAGTATACTCTGCTGTATGTGCTTTCAAACGATGGTTTCAAGAGCAAAGTAGAAATAATTGAAAAGTTTGGATTCTGGCCACTGTACAAATCTTGTGAAGGCTATGAAATTACTTGAAGCGTCGCGACTAACTAGAGACAGAAGAAACAGCGCGACCTACAGAAGAAACTAAGATACTCCAGAAC